>NC_041223.1:42846350-42861517 GCF_002837175.3 Physeter macrocephalus
TGTGCCCCGCAACGGGAGAGGCCACAGCAGAGGGAGGCACGCATACCACAAAAAAAAAAAAAAAAAAAAAAAAAAAAAAAAAGAGAGAAAAGAATCAAATTAAATTAAAATTTAAAAAAAATACTGAAAGTCCTAGCCAGAGCAATCAGGCAAAAAAAGAAATAAACGTATCCAAATCAGAAATGAAGAATAAATAAAATTGTCTCTTTTTGCAGATGACATGGTCTGATGTATAGAAAATCCTAAAGACTCCATAAAAAACCAAAAATATGCAACTCTGACATCAGTGCCTTGCTCACATCCCCTCAGCTCACCCCAGAGGTCAGCTGTGTTTGGGTAGACAATTTGCTTACCTCCAGCAACTCCTTACCTTAAGCATTTCTCTGCCTGAGGGCTCCTAGGGAGTTAATGTCCCAGGAGCATCTTCAACCATTAATGAGTGGATATTGATGGGAAAATACTCCCACTTCCTTGTCCTTTGTTGGGACTATTTCAGCTGTGTTTTACACAGCCTCCCAGAGAGTCCACAGTGGTAGTGAAGGCCAGTTGCTCACCCCAGTAACCTTTGCAGTAACAATGCACCATCTTGCCCTGTCTCCTTCCATTTTCTGTCTCACTTCCCCCCTCTCTCACCCTGCTTCCTGTGATCACTCCCCAAATAAACTCCTTGTACCCAAATCCTTAATGCAGAATCTGCTTTTGGATGAAACTCAAAGGAAGACATCTCAGTTTTCCATTTTCTAAATTCAGTGTCAATATGTGAAACTTGTTTTACAGGCGTTCCTTGTGATGGCTCTCATTTTGTTTCAGTCTTTGCTTTTAATTGCTCTTTTTGTAAAGGTAGCCTGAGAAACTGGAGGGTAGGACAGGAAGAAGAAAGAGGAAAAGAGGTGAAGAATTGAAAGCTAAGCTCTTTTACTTAAGTGAATAAGCTTTTCTGAAAAAGGAAGTAGCACTTTTCAAGTTGTAAATAAAATCAGTCATGAGGCAGAGGTGTGAGAGAACAGTGTGAACCACTGGATGGAAAGGATGGAAGATAATGTCATCATTGTTCTGACCCAAATATTCCTTTAAATATAATTTCTCTAAATCTGGACTCTTCTCATTATTGTCTCTTCTGGCCCCTACTCTTTGTACTCCCTTCATTCTTTCTTTTTAACTCCGTTTCTCATCCCCCTAGGGTGACACATCAACTCTTCAAATGAGAAAAGAGAGGTAGCTTTGAATAGTATGTGCCAAAATCTACTGCTTTGTCTCTAAGCTGTGAACTTGGATGGGCTGCCTGGAGACCAGCCCATATCTACCAATGCCAAGGACAGGCCAGGACCTGAGAGGAGCAAGTGTGGTGGGGAGAGGGAGATAAATATGTATCCAAACATTTACCCAAAGTGCTGTCTCTCCCACACTGAATCTCAGCCAAGATTCAGACACGATGCTAATGATACTCTTAAACACTACCCTTTTCTTTCTTCCTATTCTTCCCATTCTCTGGAAGGATGGAATATGGGCCAGAAGTTCACCAAACAATAGAAAAACCTATATTATTTCTCATCTAGATATTTTAATATCTTCTCTTGGAGAGGCCCTCCCAGAGACTGTCATGAAAAGTGAAGCAAAATTCTATCTCCTGGACACTGGATTTTTGAGCCTGGAGCAAGAGATTGGACAACTGATAATCTGCTTAATGCTCTTCCCCCAATATCTTAACACAGGTTAACACACACACACAGACACCTGACAGGAAGTCACACAATCACACAACTCCTAGGAGCAAGGATCTTTCCTGACTTCAGCACTAACTTTATAAAATGTACATAGATTATTTCTTCTCTCACTCAGTGCCTTTGAGTAGACAAAGGTTATTCTGGTAAGAATGGATGGGGCTTATAAAACTGGAATATTAATTCAAGGAGACTAGGAGACCACTTACTGGCGTATGGAACTGGCTTTGGTGATGAAGCAAATGCTCTTAGTAACCTGCGCTATGTCATCTCAGCCCACCTTTGATTTTCACTGCAGGAGTAGTGGATTTTCCGATGCGTGCTGACAGAGTCCCATCCCAAGTGCCCTCTTCATCTCTCTGGCTTTCTTTCCCAAGTCTTTCTCTGAAGCAGTGAGAGCTTATACAGCTGTGTGCAGGAAAAGCTCAAAATGTAAGGAAGAAATGCCCCCCAGCTATGCTTCAACCAACGGGGCATGGAAGCCAGGGGATAAATGCTTCAGCCTCCCATTCATTGGAGGAAAAATTCTGAGGTGTATTCCACAAGGTTCTTCAGACGATCCTCAGAAACTTGAGCTCTGTTCTCCTCAGTGGTAGTTAGCTCAATAACATAGCTTTCACTAACTTTACCCAGTCTTTCTTTCTTTTTCTTTCTTTCTTTCTTCCTTTCTTTCTTTTTCTTCCTTCCTTTCTTTCTTTCTTTCTTTCTTTCTTTCTTTCTTTCTTTCTTTCCTTCTTCCTTCCTCCCTCCCTTCCTTCCTTCCTTTCTTTCTTTCTTTTTACTGAGGTATAATTGACATACAACATTATATTACTTTCAAGTGTGCAACATGGTTCACTATTTGTATATATTGCAACATGATCACCACAATAAGCCTTGTTAATGTCTGTCACCATACATAGTTACAAATTTTTTTCTTGTGATGAGAACTGTTGAGAATTACTCTCTTAGAAACGTTCTTTTTTTTACAGTGTAATAAACATAATTTATTTCATCAAAAATCACTATATCATAATAAACATCATTTATTTCACCATATGTTCTTGGGTATACCATGGGTTGTCCTGATAGTTGCATTAGGCTCTTCATACCTCAAGGAAACCAGTAACACCCTGTAGGTTTCTGGATGATACCCAGGTCTTCCACTGTTCAGTTTAATTACTGACCTTTTAAAATAATAACTTTTTACTCCTGTTCCACCTCATAGAGATTAATAGTTGATGAATGTCTAAGTGTACATAAAGTCAGGTGACATGACTCGTGAAACTTATCCTTATGAAGAGTTATTGAAATCTATCCAGGCTTTCTTTAAGCCCAGTAGTAGTTAATTCATAAATGTGAGATTTGGTGAGATATACCAGGTATATATACAATACTGATGATTATGGAATGGGATAGCTCAAGAAGATTCATATGAGGCCAAGAAAATTTGTGACATATATGTTTATAGAATGGATTCTTGAGGGAGATTGACCCTATAGAAACCTATGAGGTTTCTATAGTTCTCCAACTCAAATTCTTTTCTTATCGCTTTTCTAGCACCCTTGCCTATAACAAAATACTCACTAAGGTTAAGAGTTAAAGCTGGGTATGAAATGATAGATTTGGCTTATTTTACTGACTTGATGCTTTTAGAGTACAGGAAAATTGTAAAAAAGACTTTGAGATAAAGAATATGCTATGCTTTTTAAAAAATGTTAACTTATTCCAAGTATATTATAATAGAAGTCAGTAGGGGAAATAAGATTTGATATATAATTATTAGCTTTTTCTGCTGATAATTAATATAATATGTAAAATTGGGTCATTCTATGTGCCTTTTTTAAAAAAATACTTAACACCTAAGTGCTATTTGTATGTTTAAGATTCTTAGAGGTTTTTGGTTTGGTAGCAAGACAAAAATTCTTCTTTCACTTATTGTGTGTCAGAGATCTTGGAGAAACATGGACTTGAGAAGCCAACTTCATTTGTTAAAAACACTCAGTCTAGCTCAGAAGGGGCATGCAAGCTGATGGTTAGATTGACCAGGCGCACTGGCTGGAAGTAATAAACAAAATTAATTGATAATTATATATGATTAAAAATAAGTACTGCTCTTTTTCTTTTTTTTAACTTCTTTGGGTTATAACTGACCAAAAATAAATTGCACATATTTAAAGTATAGAATCTGATGTTTTGATATAGGTATGTACCTATGAAACCATCACCTCAGTCAAGATAATGAACATATCTGTCACTCCTAAAAGCTATCTCTTGCTCATTTATAATCCCCTCCCTCCTTCTGCTTCTCCCCTTCACACCCCCATCCCCTCCCCAGGCTACCACTGATCTATTTTCTGTCCCTACATATTACATTGCATTTCCTAGAATTTTATGTAAATGGAGTCACGTAGTACACACTTTTTTTGGCTTCTTTCACTCAGCATAATTATTTTGTGATTCATTCATGTTGTATCATGGATCAATAGTTTCTTCCATTTTATTTCTCTCGGCAACTTTAAAACGTGTAATACAAATAGTATTATTAAACGTAGTCGCCAAGCTGTACATTACCTCTCCATGACTTATTTATTTTATAACTGGAAGTTTGTACCTTTTCACCCCCTTCACCCATTTTGCCCACCCCTACTCCTCACCTCTGGCAATCACAAATCTGTTCTCTGCATCTATTGGCTTGGTTATTTTATTTTATTTTTTTAGAATCTAAGTGAGATCATATGGTATTTGTTTTCCTATGTCTGACTTATTTTACTTAGCATAATGTCCTCAAGATCCATCCATGTTGTTACAAATAGCAAGATTTCATTCTTTTTTTATGGCTGAATAGTATTATGTCACATATTCTCTATCTGTTCATCATTTGATGGACACTTAGGTTGTTTCCATGTCTTGGCTAGTGTAAATAATGCTGCAGTGAACATAGGGTGCATATATCTTTTCAAGTTAGTATTTTTGTTTTCTTTGGATAAATACCCAGAAGTGGAATTGCTGGATCACATGGTAGTTCTATTTGTAAATTTTTGAGGAAACGCCATACTGTTTTCCACAGTGACTGAACCAGTTTACATTCCCACCAACAATGTGCAAGGGTTCCCTTTTCTCTGCATCCTGGACAACATTTGTTATCTCTTGTTTTTCTAAAAATAGCCATCCTAAGAGGTGTAAGGTGATATCTCACTGTGGTTTTGATTAGCATTTCCCTGATGATTAGTGATGTTGAGCAACTCTTCATGTTGCTGTTAGCCACCTGCATGTCTTATTTGTAAAAACGTCTATTCAGAACCTCTGCCCATTTTTAAAATTGAATTGGTTTGTTTTTGCTTTTTTTTTTTTAACTTTTGAGTTGTATTAGCTTTTTTAAAAAATATAATTTGGATATTAACCCCTTGTCAGATATATGATTAGTAAATATTTTCTTCCATTCACTGACTTTTTCATCTTCCTTCTCTCAATAAGCTTACTCACTTCCCTCCTATTTTCTGGAGTCATCCAGAAAATTAATTACCTAAACTCAAGTCCTTACTTCAGGCTCTGCTTTTGAGGGACCCCCTAACTAAGACAGTAATACCAGAAATAACCCTAGAAAGCAGACCTCAGGATAGTATTCTGAAAATGGTTTATTCACCAGTTAGATGGAAACAAAAACTCCATTGCTGGTGGTAATTGTAATGTCCATACCTCTGGCATAAATACCAAACTCTCAACTGTGGTGGATAGGATGTAGAAGAAGAGGGAGCTTTGCTTATCCAGTATCTCTAATACTGGCATGCAAAGGGGCAATGGTAATTACACATGGAGTGGAATTGGATAGCTTTTGTAAACTGCCTTAGAAGCCTTGAAGAATGATTTAAAGGAAAAGAGAGATAAGTTCAGTCCAGCCAACCATCAACTCATGGCATTCTGTGAAAATCAGAGTCCTCAGTGACAGACAGTAAGGAGATCCTGTGGCAAAAGGGCAGGCTGTGCTGAAAGCCAGGTTCTGAATTTAATATTAAGAGTGACACAATGGCAAAGGAGACTGAACATGAGGGTCTCCCTGCTCAAGTGACAGCTTTGACAGAGAAAGACCGGGAGCCCAACACCTGGAATGTAGGCATCAGTGAGGAAATGTATGCGGACCTTAAACCCTGGATGCTCTTGAGTCATGGAGGCTGTAGAAGCCAGTCTCCTCCCTCTCGCTAGAGGACAGCAGTCTCCCCTTGCCTCAAGAGGATAAACACCTCCCTGAGAGGAAGGACTTACAAGATGATGCCGTCCTCCTTGGGATCCCCTCCACTGACTCCTCCAGTTGCTTTCAGGTTGATAATGTGAGTCAGGACCTAGAATATGGTAAGAGGGAGGTACAGTCTCTGCTATGGGAAGAAATAACTTAATGAAAGAATTACAGTATCTGGTTAGTATGTACTGACAGGAATGAGGGAAAGATCTATGGGAACAGATTAAAAAGTGTTAAATTGAATAGTGAGTGGGATATAAGGGTCAATAGGGGAGAGTTTATTGGAAAATATAATATGACACAGGATTTAACATCCTTTCAATTGTCCCTGGAGCTTGTCCCAACACACTGCTAAGATGGTGCTTTGAAGCTTGGACAAGACAATGACGTAGAGATGACAGAACTGCCATCAGAGTATAAAGGAACAGGTCAGAAGGCTCAAGGAGGTAGCATATTAGAATGAGCTTTTTATGTGAGACCCACTCTTTGACTATGTTTCCCAGAATACTCCCTTCACTAGGGCAATAAGAAATGCACTAGCATTTTTTAAAATCTCAGTGTCATTGTTGTCTATGAACCAGGGTTCATGGAATAAAAGGCTGCCACAGAACTGGGTTCCCTAGAGTCAATGGGATTGGAAAAAATCCATGATATTAAAGGCCAAGTAGCTGTACTTAAACATCAAAGGCATAATTACTGTAATAGGCAATAAGATTAGAAGGGTAACCAGGGTGCCTGGACCCAGGGATTTGGAGTAATTGCTAATAGACCTTTATGTTCCTAGGGATAAGATAGATAGTCAGCCTGCAAAAGTATTACTTGACTTTCATATTCAGAAAAAATTAAAAGCAGGTGAGCCACATGCTAAGATCAGCAACCATAATAGAAAATCATAATCCTTTGTTGAGTTTCCATATCTGAGATAGTTCTCAGACCCAGACCCACTGCCTGAGGGGGAAGCCTGATCCCTCTTGAGGAAAGACCCTGAAACTCCATTATAAATATATACATTAACTCTTCAGTTCTTCCCCTAAAAAAGCCTATGACCTTTTACCCAAACCTTTCAAGGGCTGTTAGATACAGAATTTAAGGTGACACTGATAACAGGGAACCTAAATGCCAACATGGCCCCATCAGTAAAGTGGGAGCTTAAGGAGGCCAGGGGATGAATGGAGTCCTGGTACAAGGCATCTCCAGTAGGCTTGCAGGCCATCTTATGGTTACTCTCCCAATATCCGAGTGCATAACTAGGATGGATATACTTAGTTATTGAACTTTGTATTCCTAACATTTAGAAAGAGGTACAGCACAAATCTGGTCCTTAATTTTGGAGGCAGCAGATACCACATGGGGTATACTGTTCCAAACCATTTATTGAGTGATTCAGAAATTTTCCAATTACAAGTAGGATCCAAAGCAAGAGAAGACTCTATGGCAGGTTCAGGCAGTGGTACAAGCTTCCTTGTATCTAGGACTACGTGACCCGACAGATTCAGTGGTGCTAGAGATATTTAACAAAAGAGTGGCAACTCAGAGATCTGAGATTCTGAGTCAAGACATGACTTCTGCTACAGGGAACCACCCAGTGTTTGAAAAACAGTTTCTGGTATATTCCAGGGTCCTGGTAGAGACAGAAAACATGACCATGTGACATCAAGTGACTGCAACTGGAAATGTCAAAACATCTAAGTTACAAGGTGAGCTTGCACAGCAGCAATTCATCATATGATAGAAATGGTACATACAGGATGGGGCCTGAGAAAGTCCAGAAGGCACAAGTACATTTTATAAACAGGTAGTCAGATTCTCATGTCACTATCCTCTGTTGTATCAGTGAGTCTCTATCAGTCCACACCCATGGCTTCATGGGATGTTCCCTGTGACCAAGTGATAGAGGAAGAAAAAAATCTGAGCCTATTTAAAAGATGGCTTGGCTCAATATGTTGGTACAGGTGCAAATGGTCTGCTATTGCACAATACCCCATCCACAGGTAGCCCTAAAAGACAGTGATGAGGAGAAACTCTCACAGTTCTCAGAGCATGGAATAGGCACTTGGTGTATGGAGGAAGAACTAGCCTGACATAAGGTTATATATGCTCTCTTGTGCAGTGGTGAATTATCAGGCTGATTTGTCGGAGGCCTAGAATGAGCAAGATTATAATGTTTAGTATAAAGAGATTTGAGGAAAAGACATATGTAAGTACCTAAAGGAGTAGAAACAAATATGCACAGCTATATGTTTCACACTAACGTCTATCATAAAGCATCTATCACTGAGTAGGCTCTTAAAAACCAGGCAGACAGGATTCTCCTCAGGTAAATGTCAGCCAGCCTCTATTCTTTTTTTTTTTTATTAATTTTTATTGGAGTATTGTTGCTTTACAATGTTGTGTTAGCCTCCACTGCACAACAAAATGAATCAGCCATACACATACAGATATCCCCTCCCTTTTGGACTTTCCTCCCATTTAAGTTAAGCTAGCTTCTATTCTTGACACCTCAGTGCTAGTGCAATGAACCCATGAATATAGTACCCTTGTTGGCAGGTATAGAGATTATACATAGCCCTAATGGAATTGGCTGCTTCTCACCAAACTGACATAGCTACTGCTTCTGCAGAAGTTCTGACTTGTCAGCGACAAAGACCAGTACTAAGCATTGGGAAGGGTATCAATCCTCAAGGACACAGCCAAGCACTTAGTGGCGAGTTTATTAATCAGATCTCCCCACCCCCACCCCACAGAGGAGGAAGCAGTTCATCCCTACAGGAAGAATCTCCTATTCTGGATATGTGCTTGGCTTCCTTGCTTATAGTATATCTTTCAGGATTATTATCTGAGAGCTAAGATTAGTTTGGGACAATATCCCGCATGGTTGAGAGCTGTCCTACAGGATGTGGTATATGCATTCAGCCAATGACCGATATAGGGTGCTGTGTACTCAACAGCTAAAATACATGAGTCTGGAAACCAAGGAGGGGAAGTAGGAATGGCTCCTCTCACCATCATACCCAGTAACAGAAATACTTGCAGAATTTGTGCTTCCTATTCCCATGTCCCTAGGCTCTATGAGATTTTTAAGTCTTGGTTACTGCTAAAGGTGGGAGAAAGAAAATCACTTCTAGTAGGGGACACAGTAAGAGTCTCACAAAACCTATAGCTATGACTACCACCTGTTCACTTTGGCTCTTTATTCCAGAAGATCAGCACTTAAAGAAAGGCACTTTTTATACTGGCAGGGTAATTGATCCAATTATCATGAGCACCTAGGATTTTTGGTAAATAATGGAGAAAAGGAGGAAGATTTCTAGATCTCAACAGATTCACTGGGATTCACCTTATCCTTCCATGCTTGGTGATAGCACCGAATGAAAAATTTTAGCAACCTCAGCCTGACATGGGCAAAGCTTAAACTCCTCAAGGTTGAAGGCCTGGGTCTCCCCATCAAGCAAATAACTTACACCAGCAGAAGTGTTTTCTAAGGGTAAGGAATGTAAAATGGGTGGTGAAGGGACCTGATGAATGTGTTATGGCCTTTGGACCAGTTGCAGCAAGGGACATCTGCTTTCTACACTAACTCTCTTGCCTTAACTCCTTTTGAAAATTAGCAGCTGGTCATGACCTTAAAGAACTGGTGGTAGAATGGACTTTACATAGGGCAAAAAATGGATCTGAAAGGTGCAAGTCATAGACTACAGCAGATACTTTTGGTGTCCTGTGCCACTTCCTTTGATTTCAGCTGCAGAGGTGCTGGACAGTTCCTACACAGGCCACGGTACCCCTCAAGTGCCTGCTGCTAACTCACAGCTCTCTCCAAATCCCCAGGAGCTAAACCCATACTGAATGACCAGACACACAGGGAAGTTAATTCCCCTGAGAGCCACCCTCAACCAATGAGTGAAGGGATATAGTGGATAAATATGTCAGCCTTCTGTGCCAGCAGGGAAAATTTAGATATGCATTCTACACGGTTCCTCAGAGAGTCCTTAGTGAGCTTGAGTCCCAATTGATCAAAGTGGTAGTAAGATCAATAATGTATCTTCTAATGGCTTTTCCTTCTTATCTTTGTCAATTTCTCTGGCTCCCACAATCACCTACCAGGTAAACTACCTGATTCAGTCTCTGCTTTCAGAGAAACTCACACAAAGCAGGTTGATAAACCAGTTAGCTGCCGGTTGATCATGATGTTTATAGAAAAATTTAGCTTTGTTAATAAAGGAAAAACTAATAATATTTTTGGTGGATGAAGTCAACTAAAATTCAGAAACAAACAGTTATTAAACATTTGTTATGGATTGTGCATTTTAGAAGGTATTCAATACTATTTTCAATTGATTGATGTGACAGAGATTAGTTTTCTGAGCTCAAGGGGAAGGAACAAAAAAATAACAAAGAGGTTAAAAAGAGAAGGAAGCACATAGCAAGACATCAATGAATGACAATCAAACTCATTTATGCTGATGTCTACCAGCTTGTAGCCATCTGGATTTATCTGGACAGATTTGAAACCTGACTTAGGATTATACTGTGTACAATGCTTTGGGTGTGTTAAAAGGTGAAAGTGAAAGTTGGGACATGATTGATTTGTGGTACATCCAAATAAATGTAACAAAATTATGTTCTAAAAATATGAGATAATTCACCATGTAATATGTGAGAAATATAAGAAACCCTCAAGATCATTTGGGCAATGTCTTTGCTTTAAAGATGAAAAAAAAGAGGTAGCTTAGTGGCACAGTCAGGCCTGGACTATCAGGATTCTGATACTCTTTCCAATTATACTTGAAGCCTTGCATTAAGAGAATAGTGGTCATTTGAAAAATGTTTAACGCAAAATATTTTCTGTATTTGTGTGAAGTCTTACACAGATCTACTGTGTTTATTGATTCCACTGGAGTTCAGTTGCTGGTAGACAGTCTCTATTGATTCTGAGTCCCTTATGCACCTAAGCCTTGTTGCATGACCTTAGATTAAGTCCCATTCAAGTACTGAATGTTCCTAAGAAGCTTAACAATGTGATGCAGATGAGAACAGAAGGTTCCTTGGAGATCACCTGGCCACCCCCACTTGTCATGCATTTTTGTAGATATTTAATACCATTATTATTATTTTTTTTTGTGGTACAAGGGCCTCTCACTGTCGTGGCCTCTCCCATTGCGGAGCACCGGCTCCGGACGCACAGGCTCAGTGGCCATGGCTCATGGGCCCAGCCACTCCGCGGCATGTGGGATCCTCCCGGACCGGGGCACGAACCCGTGTCCCCTGCATCGGCAGTCGGATTCTCAACCACTGCGCCACCAGGGAAGCCCTTTAATACCATTCTTAATTGACTAGTTGATTTGATCTCTATGACTCTTCTGGCACAAGTGGGATGGAGGAGAAAAGAAAAAAGAACATTTTATCACTTCTTCCTTCTTTCAAACCTCAAATCCAGATGTTCCCTATAGTTAACGACGACCTGGGGTAGAAAATGACTGTTTCACCTCCGCAAAGGAAGCATTCAAAAAATGCTTGTTGGTTGATGGAACAGCATTCTCTCATTGCTCTCTGAAATTGATTTCCCATAAGTAGCAAGGATGTCTTTCACTGAAGAAATCAGTGTCCACTTTTTTTTCTACTGTGGTAAAACATGCGTAACATAAAATTTACCATTTTAATCATTCTTAAGAGTACAATTCAGTGCATTAAGTTATTTACATTGCTGTGCAGTCATCACCACCATCCACCTCTGGAACTTTTTCAACTTCCCAACCTGGAACTCCATATGCCCATTAATAACTCCTCATTCTCACCTCCTTCCAGCCCTGGCAACAACCATCCTACTTTCTTTTTTTAAAATTGAGATATAATTGATATATAACTTTTTTATAGGAATATAAAAAAGTAGGAGATATCCTACTTCCTGTATCTATGAATTTGACTGCTCTAGGTACCTCATATAAATGGAATCATACAGTATTTGTCCTTTTGTGACTGGTTTATTTCACTTAGTATAATGTCTTCAAGGTTCATCCATATGGTAGAATTTTCTTCCTTTTTAAGGCTGAATAATATGCCTTTGTACATATATACCACATTTTATTTATTCATTCATCTGTTGATGGACACTTGGGTGGCTTCCAAGTTTTGGCTACTGTTAATAATGCTCCTGTGAATATTGGTGTACAAATATTTACAAATATGTCTTTGAGTCTTTCCTTTCAATTATTTTTGATACACACTCAGAAGTGGAATTGCTGGATCATATGTTAATTCCAAATTTAACTTCTTGAGGAACTGCTATACTGTTTTCCACAGTAGCTGCACCATTTTACATTCTTACCAGTGATGCACAAGGGTCCCAAATTTCTTCATAAAACACTTGTTACTTTGTTTTTATAATAACCATTCTAATGAGTGTAAAGCAGTTTCTCATTGTGGTTTTCATGTGCATTTCCCTAATGGTAAGTAGTCTTGAGCATCTTTTCATGTGCTTAGTGACCATTTGTATATATTCTTTGGAGAAATGTCTATTCAAGTCCTCTGCCTATTTTGCAGTTGCGTTGTTTTGTTATTGTTATTGTTGAGTTATAGGAGTTCTTCATAAGTTCTGGATATTAATCCCTTACCAGATATATAATTTGCAAATATTTTCTCTATGGGTTGCCTTTTCACCCTGTTGGTAAAGTCCTTTCATGCACAAAAGTTTTGAATTTTGATGAAGTCCAATTTACCTGTTCTTTCTTTTGTTGCCTGGGCTTTTGGTCCACTAACTTTTGAGTATGCATCTTGATCCTCATTTTTAAAAAAATTTTGTTTACCATTTAAAAAATCTGAAGTATAGCTAATTTACAATGTTGTGTTAGTTTCAGGTATACAGCAAAGTGATTTAGTTATACATATATATAAAATACATATGAAATTCTTCTGAAAAATAATATATATATATACATTTAGATTCTTTTCCATTATAGGTTATTACAAAATATCGAAGATAGTTCCTTGCACTATACAGTAGGTCCGTGTTGTTTACCTATTTTATATATAGTAGTGTGCATATGTTAATTCGAAACTCCTAATTTATCCCCTTCCCCCCACTATCCCCTTTGGGAACCATAAATTTGTTTTCTATGTCTGTGAGTCTGTTTCTGTTTCGTAAATAAGTTCATTTGTATCACTGTTTTAGATTTCATATACAAGTGATATCATATGATATTTGTCTTTCTCTGTCTTACTTCACATAATATGATAATTTCTAGGTCCATCCATGTTGCTGCAAATGGCATTATTTCATTCTTTTTTATGGTTGAGTAATAGTCCATTGTATGAAATATTCCATTCCAGTCCTCATTTTAATTCTTAACTTTAGGTACTGCTGCCTGGGGTTAATCTAGGTTTTCTGGACCCTGAAGTATACACAATTTGGGAAGTTTAATGGAAAAATACAAAAAATGTTACCTTTATAAATTTTTACTAAATTTTATAATCATGTTATCACTAGTGAGGACACCTCCTGGAAGGAATCACATGAGCCTCATTAGCTTCATCATTAATTGGTCTTTACAGTGACCACTAACACTTTCTTCTTCCCTCCTCCCATTTCTGACAATTCAGAAAGTGTGTAGAGGATTTGGGCTTCCCTGGTGGCACAGTGGTTGAGAGTCCGCCTGCCGATGCAGGGGACATGGGTTCGTGCCCCGGTCCGGGAAGATCCCACATGCCGCGGAGCGGCTGGGCCCGTGAGCCATGGCCGCTGAGCCTGCGCGTCCGGAGCCTGTGCTCCCTGAAAAATAATATATATATATACATTTAGATTCTTTTCCATTATAGGTTATTACAAAATATCGAAGATAGTTCCTTGCACTATACAGTAGGTCCGTGTTGTTTACCTATTTTATATATAGTAGTGTGCATATGTTAATTCGAAACTCCTAATTTATCCCCTTCCCCCCACTATCCCCTTTGGGAACCATAAATTTGTTTTCTATGTCTGTGAGTCTGTTTCTGTTTCGTAAATAAGTTCATTTGTATCACTGTTTTAGATTTCATATACAAGTGATATCATATGATATTTGTCTTTCTCTGTCTTACTTCACATAATATGATAATTTCTAGGTCCATCCATGTTGCTGCAAATGGCATTATTTCATTCTTTTTTATGGTTGAGTAATAGTCCATTGTATGAAATATTCCATTCCAGTCCTCATTTTAATTCTTAACTTTAGGTACTGCTGCCTGGGGTTAATCTAGGTTTTCTGGACCCTGAAGTATACACAATTTGGGAAGTTTAATGGAAAAATACAAAAAATGTTACCTTTATAAATTTTTACTAAATTTTATAATCATGTTATCACTAGTGAGGACACCTCCTGGAAGGAATCACATGAGCCTCATTAGCTTCATCATTAATTGGTCTTTACAGTGACCACTAACACTTTCTTCTTCCCTCCTCCCATTTCTGACAATTCAGAAAGTGTGTAGAGGATTTGGGCTTCCCTGGTGGCACAGTGGTTGAGAGTCCGCCTGCCGATGCAGAAGTGTGTAGGGGATTTGCAAGCCTGTGCGACATCATTGCAAATATAAATCATAATTGAAAGATCAGTGTATGGAAATATTAGCATAAGAAATGTCTAGTTAAAGAATACCAGAACAGAGATTCTCTGATAAACAGCTTTAAACTATTGTTTGGTAAACCAGAGAGAACTGGGGTTTAAAATATCTAGGTCATAATTCTAGCTCTAACTGGTTTTTAAAATCTGTGCAACTCAACCTTTCTAATCTTTAATATGTGTAAAATAAGAGACTTGAAGTTCTGTTCCAGCTCTAATCCTCACAATTATTTTTACTTCCAGCTCATTCCTCTACTTGCTTTCAGTGACTGTTCCCCTGCATCAGCCTCTACTCCTGCTGTGCTCAATTTCTGCATTAAAAGCCCACTTCTCAGGTATCATTCCCTTGGGCCTGATGCTTCCATCTATGGATTACAACTACTTCTCAAGGATAAGTTCTATCATGTCATAGATGACAACCCACCTAGACAGATGCTTCTTTTCACATACCGATGGCTTCTGGTCTTCTCATGTAAGCAATACTTACCTTCTCTTGTTGTATTCAAATTTGATTACTCTTTTTTTTTTAACATCTTTATTGGAGTATAATTGCTTTACAATGGTGTGTTAGTTTCTGCTTTATAACAAAGTGAATCAGCTATACGTATACATATATCCCCATATCTCCTCCCTCTTGCGTCT
>NC_041223.1:42862404-42876469 GCF_002837175.3 Physeter macrocephalus
TTTAACATCTTTATTGGAGTATAATTGCTTTACAATGGTGTGTTAGTTTCTGCTTTATAACAAAGTGAATCAGCTATACGTATACATATATCCCCATATCTCCTCCCTCTTGCGTCTCCCTCTCACCCTCCCTATCCTACCCCTCTAGGTGGTCATAAAGCACCGAGCTGGTCTCCCTGTGCTAAATTTGATTACTCTTATTACCTCTCCTATTCTATATTCAATTGCAACTGAATATCTCCACTTAGGTGTTCCACAGGCATCTCAAAGATAACACGTTCTACCTTGAATTTATCACCTTCCCCCACCTCTTCCTCCTTCTCCAGTCCCTGTCTCAGGGGGAGCCCCTGACTACTCTCTCCTCCTCAGCCCCAGTGTCCTTTCTATTTTAACTTATGGTTGTTTCAGATCCATCCATTTCTTTCATTCTCATTGCCATATTTTAGGTCACTGGTCCATCCTCTCTTACCTGAGTAAGTGCAATAGCCTCCCAACTAACTAGTCTCCATGTCTACAAAGTTGCCCATGTAACCCATTTTCCACAGTCACAAGAGTTACGTTACTAAACTGTGAATGTGATTATTTCAGTCACCTGCTTAAAGCCTTTCAGTGGGTCTTTATTGCCTTTAGAATAAAGTCCCAACCTCTTTTATCAAGGCAAATAAGTTCTCCCTCCCGAATAATCTTGCTACATACTCTGCCTCATATTTTGACATCCCATCAAACTCTTTGCTTCAGCCACATCGTACCACTTGCTGTTCCCTAAATGGGTTACGCTCTCTCTCATCCCTAGGGCTTTGCCCTTGCTGTCCTCAGAGCCAGCAGTCCACATCTACTATCTCTCTTAATCTGAAGAACTCATCCTTCAGGAGTCCATTCGGACATGACCTTTTCACATGTGTGAAGCCTTCTCAACACTCCAAGGCTGGGTTAAGGGCCCCTCTTGTGAGTTCCTTTAACTAACACTTACCACACTGTATTGCACCTTATTACTTGTCTCTCTCCCACTAGACTGCTAACAGAGACTGATTCTTAGTCATCACTGCAGCCTCAGCACCTGGCACACAATAGGCTTTTGAGAAATATTTCTGCATAAACCATCTCATGGGAGATACAGGTGCTAAACAAAGATTTCTTGTCTAACTAGCTTTTCCTCTTTTCTCTCTTACTGCACAACTTCTTTACTGAATTTTTTTTTTTTTTCTTTTTTGCCGTACGCGGGCCTCTCACTGTTGGGGCCTCTCCCGTTGTGGAGCACAGGCTCCGGACGCGCAGGCTCAGCGGCCATGGCTCACGGGCCCAGCCGCTCCGCGGCATGTGGGATCTTCCCGGACCGGGACACGAACCCTTGTCCCCTGCATCGGCAGGCAGACTCTCAACCACTGTGTCACCAGGGAAGCCCTACTGAATTTTTAAAAAGTGTGATTCTGAGTGATGGGATTATGAGTGTATTATATTAGACTTTGTATTTCTATGTATCATTCATAATTAAATAGAATTCGGTATCAAATGACCTGTTTTATCCCACTGTGGTCAGGTAAAACTATTTAATTCATGGAATGACACTGGGTGTCTATTGAGCAGAGTATTTAGGAAAAGGCTCCTCCTGGGCTATGCTGTATAGCAATGGCAGGAACTCTTGTGATGGGGTTCAGAGTGAACCACTAGTGGACCAGAGTTGGAACCTTTAACTCCCAAGTTAGACCGGGAAGGGGCTGATAACACTCTTCAGAGGATGCACTTGAGGGATGAACAAGATCGGTGACTCAGTTAAGGCTACACGTTGGTCTTATTTCCAGTCCTATATTCTGTCCACTATATCATAGAGACAAAAACAAAAAACACCTTCTTTGCCCTAGCAAAAGTTAGCTATAAAAATTCAGGGAGGGCTTCCCTGGTGGCGCAGTGGTTGAGAGTCCGCCTGCCGAAGAGAAACTTAGGAGCATTTGGAGCACACACTTCTGCATAGAATATAAAAGACATGAGGGTTCTAAAATGACTGTGAATCTTCCATGCCTAGAATTTGATGAAATAACCCACCTTCTAATTCTCTTTAATTTCATTTAATCATTAGAGCTTAAGAAGGGAGCAAAATTTGCATGATATTTGTTTCTGGCCATCTGCTCCATTCAGGACCTTGGAACTAGACAACTTATTTTCTGAAAGTTCTGTTAGAGGGAAGGCTGGGTACTTAGCATCTGGGAAAAGAGGTAGCCAATTTCAAAATTCCTTTCTGGAATTCCAACAGTTCCAGAAGTATTTCAAGATCCTATTCGACCTTCACCTTGTAGGTTTAGATTTTGTCACAAATACTTTAATATGGCCCCCAATCGGATTTGTTAATAATATCAGATTTATATGGTGGTTAGTTGCATGCTAAAGAGAAATTACATATTATAACAGGAGAGGATTCAGTCCTGCAAAACTGCATGAGAGCATATTTTTTAAAAATAGGCACGATTCTATATTTTTAAAGTTTGTGTTAAGAATGCTCTAAAATGACTGATTTACTTCAACACAGGACACTACGTTAAAAAAAAAATTATTTGACCTGCAGGAGTAAAGATGTGAGGAGAAAATTAGTGGGAAATAACACATTTAGTAAGGTGAAAATTCACAAGTAATGACACATTTTAGCCCAGCTCCAAATCCTTAAGGACATCTTGTTCAGCTTCTGTTTTCCCCTTTACTTGCAGCCAAGTAGATTTCATATATAATTGTCTGGGGCTCCATTAGACTGGGAAGAAGTAGTGGTGCAATGCTATACCAATTGACTGATGAAGTGTGTCCTCTCCACATAGACACTTGGTGTTGAATGAGGGACAGTGCCTGGCACGTAGTCGGTCAGCCTAAGACACTGTAACAATCATGTTTGTGTGAGTTTGCAAGGAAGGGTCTGGGTAGGGGGTATAGGATTCCCCGCGACTTCATTACGCACGTCTCTGGTGCTGAGGCCATCGTTGGGAGGGAGCGGGATGTGAGTTTACCGCTCTTCTTGGGGAAGAGCCACTTGGGCCCAGCGCACGTGATGATGCACGTGGAAAGGCTCGGTAAATCGGCACGCGCTCTACACACCGAAGGTGACCACGGCCCAGTCTTTTCTGGCACGCGCGGCACACGGGGCTTACCACGAACCGGCCGGAGCTCGGGGCTCCCCGCCGCAGGGTTAGACACTGGCTGCGAGCCCCGCAGGAGGTGCCCGTACCCGCCGCCGGGCTGCGGGGCAGGCGGCGGCGTGGGGCGGAGCTTGGCTGCGGGGAAATGACGTCGCCACCCCGCGCGTTCCGCGGGCCGCGCGCCCTGGTAACGGCGGCACCGCGGCTCCCGCGTCCTCCTCCAGGTCCCCGCCTCCCCCCGCAGCAGCCCGCCCAGTCTCCTCCTCCCTCCGCAGACCCCTAGGCGGCTGTCCCGCTGGGTGTCGGCTGGGAGCGAGACCTGCAGGGCCACGCCTCCCACGCCTCCCCCCGCCAGGCGCGAGCTGAAGAGAGGGCGAGAGCGGATCGAGCCCCGGGCCGCCGCCGCCACACCCCGGGCATCTGCCCCGCGCCGGTGTCGGCCGCGGCTTCGGCCCGGCGGGGCTGCCCCGTCCCTGGACGGCGGTGACTCGGGGTTCGCGGGCGGGGGGGCGCGGGCGGCCTCGGCTGGCGGGCGCTGGGTCTCGGGTCCGGAAGCGGCCGCCCCGGCTCCTGCGTCCCCGTCGCCGTTGCTCGGCGGGCCGCCCCCCGAGCGCGGGCATCGGTGCCCCGGCCGGGGTCTGCCGGGAAGATGGCGACCCCGGGCATGAGCTGGCAGCAGCACTATTACGGCGGCTCGGCGGCCGGGGCGGCCAGATTCGCGCCCTCGCCGGCCGCCGCGCAGCAGGCGGGGCACTGCATGGACTACAGCCAGGACTTGCACCTGAAAATGAGCAAGAAAATCGCCCAGCTCACCAAGGTAAGGGAGCGGCTGCGGGGTGGGCACTGCGGAGACGCCGCGCGGGGCCCACCTGCCCGGTTGGGAGGCTGCGCGCCCTGCGCCCGGGGCGAGTTAAAAGGGGGCTGTTTTGGGGAAGCAACAGCCAGAGACTTACCTCCTGTAACCGTTCAAACTTCGGTGCAACGCCGGTGACGTTAATTTAAACTAAATTAAACCCGACAGCAAAGCTGGGTTTATGGGACTTGCCCCCCGCTACCCCAAGCACAGAACAAATTAGGATCTACTTCTTTTACGGCACAATAATAAATCATTTTAGTTTTGCTCTCGTGCATCTGCCAAAGCTCCACGAGGCTTTACTGTAACTGTACCGTACTTACCCAGCATGATCCGGAGTCTTCGAATTCCATCAGTATCTTTCATTGGTTACGTAGTTAAGGGGAGAATAAACCCTGCTGAGCGATGTAGGAGGATAAAACATACCTAGCGTGCCATTTTCAGGATTTAATGAGTCATTCTTTATACTGACAAAATGTCAAACAAGGCTTTTTAGATGAATCATGTGTCTGCATTTAGTTAAATGCTTCAGTCTATCAGAAGGTAATTTTCAAAGGGCAAATACGCCCGCAGATTTGGCCAATTGTAGTTTAGAATCGTCTTTGGATGTGAGCTTTTTTTCTGCTTAAGGGAATGTTGATAATGAGAAACAGTTGGTATCTGTGGAGCAGGAGCAACTTAGATCAATTACATTGCTCTCTTTAGAGATCGCGAGCAATCTTTCAATACCCATTACGTGAGAAGAAGTGATTCGTGGTTTCTGAAAGCTAGCAGAAGTGATAGACCTTAGTTTAGTGTTTAAGTGGAGTCGGCTAACCACTTGTTAGGAGTGTTGGTATGTGAAGAGAGGCTGGCATTGTGGGGTTTGCTACTAGATAACCTCTGAAGTCCGACTCTTTCAACTCCAAGCAATTTTGCTTGTTGGTGTTTGGTTTTTGTTTTATGTCAGCACCATCTCAGAGGTTGCTACGTGTCCAGTTTTTACTGTTTTCTCTTTTGACTGAGGGTCCCCAAATTCAGAGAAGGGAAGGCCCAAGAAGGAACAGTAGTATGCCATCAGAGCATTTACACATTTGGGAGTTAAAAGCCAGGCTTTCTGAAGTCATGTTTGGTCTTTAGAATACTGATGTCCAGAATGAAGCACATGTATATTTATTTACTCTGATTTTCTCTTATAGTGTGTCCAAAACATCCATTATTTTTGTTTTAGGTTGTAACTCTCTAGGGCCCTGCTGTAAGTCATAGAAACACTCAGTAAGCTGGTAGTGGAACTGTGTACAGTTTAACCAATGAAGTTTCTTTTCTCTCCAGCAAAGTACTTTTCTTTTTACTGATACTTTTTCAATTTCCTGTTCTTTAATCAGAAAAAAAAAATCACAACTGTGAAATGTTGGAGCACTACTAGAAGTTGCAATCACTTTCTTTACACTACCCACCTCAAACCTAACAAAGCAGGGGGCTGCCCTCTTGCCAGTGCTCTCATCACGGCTTGAGTGCTGTACCTAATCTTTCCTGAGTATTACTGGACACTGATTTAGTGTTTATAGTTACAATCTCTAAACACTCACGCCACCCTCTCTGCTAAGTGCCTCAGACATTTAATCTCACACTAGAGTTTCTCAGTCTCGGCACTACTGACATTTTAGACTGAATAATTCCTTGTTGGGAGTGGGCAGGGCTGCCCTGTGCACTATAGGATGTTTAGCACCATCCCTGGTGCTACCTAGCAGCTTCTACTTGTAGTCCCCACATGCACACACAGTAGTGACAATACACATGTCTTCAGGCCAATTTATGTTGCCAAATGTTCCCCGGGGAGGGAGGGCAGGGGGAGAACCACTGATTAACACTGAAATATCCCACCCCGTCTCTTACCTCTGTTATTAAGACAATGCAGGAGAATGGAACAGTCTGATAATAGGGCTGTGTTTCAGCCAACACCCTTTAGTTTCTGAAACATACAATAAGACCTGCTTGCTTCAGGTACCAACTTGGAAACTGTCAGTTATTATTATTTTTTTTTTCGGTACGCGGGCCTCTCACTGCTGTGGCCTCTCCCGTTGCGGAGCACAGGCTCAGTGGCCATGGCTCACGGGCCCAGCCGCTCTGCGGCATGTGGGATCTTCCCGGACCAGGGCACGAACCCGTGTCCCCTACATCCGCAGGCGGACTCTCAACCACTGCGCCACCAGGGAAGCCCCAGAAACTGTCAATTTTATAGTCACATATACTTATGATAAATACCATAAGAATGATATCATGAGTAAAATATTGACTGATAGAAATTTTACTGCTATCTGCTTTATAGAGTTTTCACTCATGAAGAGTTTATTAATAAATTCACACCAGTAGAGGTTTGTTAATAGAACTATGTTTGGAACTTGGCAATAGCTTGTATTTCAAAATTAGACATTATCAAGGTAACCATTAAAATAAGATTTTATTTCTTTTGGAAATGAGTCAACAGAACACCTCTTCAATGTTATTGTTAGCATGGCTTGGGAATCTGACACACTGTCTTGAGTTAAAACTCCTGCTCTACCATTTACTAGTAGTATGACCTTGGGCAAGTCATTAACCTCTGAGCCTCAATTTCCTAATCTTTTTTTAAAAAATAAATTTATTTATTTTATTTATTTTTGGCTGTGTTGGGTCTTCATTGCTGTGCACAGGCTTCCTCCAGTTGTGGCGAGCAGGGGCTACTACCTTCGTTGTGGTGCACGGGCTTCTCATTGCAGTGGCTTCTCTTGTTGAGGAGCACAGGTTCTAGGCGTGCGGGCTTTAGTAGTTGTGGCTCGCAGGCTCTAGAGCAGAGGCTCAGTAGTTGTGGTTCACGGGCTTAGTTGTGCCGCGGCATGTGGGATCTTCCCGGACCAGGGCTGGAACCCTTGTCCCCTGCATCTGCAGGCGGGTTCTTAACCATTGTGCCACCAGAAGAGCCCTCCTAATCTTTTAAAGAAAGATGATGATACTATAACTCTCTAAGATAGTAGGCTCTTAATTCAGGCTGTCACTGAAAAGACATATTATATGCCAACAAAGTATTAGTAAAATACTGGATAATATACTTTTAAATGCTACTTTCTTTTAAAAATAAACCATCCTGCATTAATAACATTATGTGATACTGTATTTCTTTGTGGGTTTTCTGCTAAAATCTTTAAAAATATATATACTGTTAGTAATTTTTCTTGTATTTGAATAGAGTTTAAAATTTTCACAGTTTCTCTCTGTTTTTATCGTACAGTATTAAAAATACAATATGCACTTATCCGAGATTTGGCTGACAATGAAAGGAGAAGGATGAAAGTAATCTACATTATAACTTTACACATAGTGACATATTTTAAACTAACTAAAAAGCAGTCTCAGCTGCAGGCATATTTGTTCAGATTCTGTTTTCTAAGAACCTAACCTAGCAGCCATCGCACGGAAAGGTCACAGCTGTTCTTTAAGCATCTTTTATGTAAGGGGTGCTTTGCTAAGTGTTAGAGATACAGCAGGGATCAAGACAGTCTTTGCCTTTTAAAGTGAGTCTGTTAGGGACTTCCCTGATGGCGCAGTGGGTAAGACTCTGTGCTCCCAATACAGGGGGCCCAGGTTCGATCCCCGGTCAGGGAACTAGATACCACATGCATGCCACAACTAAGACCTGGTGCAACCAAATAAATAAATAAAGTGAGTCTATCATATTTTGTTGCTCATGTCAAATTTTAAGAATTACTATTAGATTCCTGAGTTATGTTATGGCAGATTTCTGGAATTGTTAATGACTGAGCCATCTCAAGATAGAGAAGCTGGATGGGTAGTTATGTTTTATAAGATCATATTTGTGTACGTCTCTGCTCTCCACTGTGTTGACTTTTTAGTGCATTCAATTGAGAAGCAGGACTTATGGGATAAAATTATAAAACAGCTTTATTTTTGTCATTCACTATTCCTTTCAATTTATGCTGTGAGGCTGGCATATTCCCTGCCCATGGATAAACTTGACTTTTCTGGTTGCTTTTAGTTACTGCAAATTGTCCTTCAGTAACAAGTCTCAATTTGATTATTAAAATGTCTAGTACTAACAAATAAAAACCCCAAACCAAACCTGAGTTAAAGATAAAGCTTCTCCCCCATGCCCAGTTCCTAGCTAGCTCTGCCCATTGCAAGGGGGAAGCCAATAGTCGGGGACTGTTTTTTTTTCTTCTGACTGGGCTTTTCTACTGCTCCTTCTTTGTCTTGCCACTGCGAGTTTCTGACTTCTCCCAAGTTGGACAAGGAAGAAGGGAGGAGAGGAAAGAAGAGCAGCAACTAGCTAACTAACACTCGATTAGTGCCTGGTGATCTCGCTTCGGTGCTGCTGTAGACTTGGCAGATGTTTAAAGTTCTTTCTTTCACATGTGGATCCTCCACCTCCCACCTCAATTGCCCACCTCACATTGCTTGACAGTGAGAATGCATCTGTATTCTGGCTGGTTTTTTATGTCTTCCTCAGATTCTTGGATCTGGCAGGACCTCATGTTCATTTTGCTGAGGTCTGTTCAAGCTGCAGGTGACCCTCTTGGTTGGACCCAGATGACATCACCCCAGCTCTCACTGTCTCTCTCATTGAACCCACATTGGTCCATATGGAGCGCTCATTCTTTGTCCAGACAAACTCTGGAAGTGGTCCCAATGAAGCTGTCTCTCTTCTGCTCTCACATCTCACACATGCTCTTCATCTAGCTTCTTATCCTTTGGAATTTCCAGGGGTGAATCAGGTGCCGGTTCAGTGTGTTCTTCAGAGTTCTCGAGACACATATCAAGCTCTTCAAGTGGTCCCATCAAAGCCTTCTCCTCTGGGCTTCCCTGGTGGAGCAGTGGCTGGGAGTCTGCCTGCCGATGCAGGGGACACGGGTTCGTGCCCTGGTGCGGGAAGATCCCACATGCCGCGGAGCGGCTGGGCCCGTGAGCCATGGCCGCTGAGCTTGCGCGTCCGGAGGCTGTGCTCTGCAAGGAGAGAGGCCACGGCAGTGAGAGGCCCGCGTACCGCAAAAAAAAAAAAAAAAAAAAGCCTTCTCCTCTAGGCTTTAGGTGAGAGGCAGGCATCCATCTCCTCCCTCCCCTCTGGAAGGCAAGAGCACTTGTTCCTGTAGCTTTCCCCGAGGAACTCTTCTCCAGAACCCCCCACTGTGTTCTCCTTGAAGCTTCTCTCACTAGCGTTGAGGGTAGGAGGTAACACATCTCAACACTTTAGACTGCCTCCTTTGGAAATTTTGAGAATGTTCTGGCACCTGCTTTGGAATGTCAGTTGTCTTTGGTTCTCAGTAGAAACTTCCCTTTTAACATCCTGTCATGTTAGCTGCCCATCTAACACTTTTTTAGTTGTTGCACTTTTGATGTAGTTTAGTCCAGTTATCACTTACGGGCATAACTAGTATAAGGTTGGGTATAAGGTTACAAAGAGCAGGAACAGTTGCTTTGTGTTCTCTGTGCTTAGCATCAAACCCTTCTTAAAAGTCTTCTTTTAATACCCAACTTATGTGTCTCCTCCCAAGAACTACCCTGACCAACCTGGGCCTTTTTGGGTTTGCCTTACTCTGAATTACTGTAACATTTATTGTCTGTACTTCTTATTTGATACTTAATAATACACATTTGCACACTGTTTATTGTGTTTATAAATATACTTTGTTTCTCTAATTTGGCTCTAAGTTCCTCAGCTGTAGAGACTATGTATTTCATGTAATCTTAACATGAATGTTTTGCACAGTGTTTTAAAAGCTTAATAAATATTTATTGAAGATAATGATGTGCCACGTAATTTTGTTATATAGTAGAGAAAGTAAATATTTTTGAGGAGTTGTATCTGCTACTCTTCTGGATTAATGCTAGATCATTTCAGCTGAGTTAAATTACTCTTAAATATTTAAATATTTGGCTTCCCCTTAAACTGCTTCAAAAAGCTATATATTGTTTTATTATTTTTGATGCAAAAGTAAAAACATAAAGCACTTTGTCTAAAATATAAATATTATTTATCATTTCAAAAGGAAGGTAATTGATATACCAGATCTTAGCAAATATGGAAAAATAGTCTTTTGATCAGTCATTTAATACTAACTCTGCTTTTACTATATTCAGAACCTGAATGTGTTTATATAATACCAAAACCAGTGAAATTTTCAAACAATTCTGTTTTCTCTATGTTAACTTCAACTGATTTCTCACTAGTTGGTTTGTTTGAATTACCTAAATACTGTTTCATAATAATATTTAGTTTTGGTTATGACTTGGATTGTTTCAGCTTGGCATATGCCAAACGTAGCGTCTTTTTTTGCCTCCTTTGTTACATTGCAGCTTTGACATTCTGTTATGCAGCAGCTTAGGTGTAATCTTTTAGTCTTAGCTGAGTGGTTTGAATTAATTTCCTGTATTTTACTAATGGACACAAAAGCATGATATTGCTATTAATCAATTGTCTAAAAACTTATAAATCGACTGCCTTTAGCATTAAAAGGTTTAGAGCTGGAAGAAACCATAGATTCTTACCAGCCTAACCCTCTCATTTTACAGGTATGGAAGTTGAGGGTGTAAAGTCATTTGAAGACTATATAGCTTGTCACTGGCAGATCTTGGATTCAAACCCAGGTCTCTGGAATGGTCTAGGAGAGGGACAGCCATACTAGCAGGTCTCTTTTTGCTGTGTATGCCTTCCTTCTAACTAATATTACCCACTCAGCTCCTAAGCGGCCACAGAGTTGTTTTTCCCCATGTTGGAACTATGTTTTGCTTACCATTTGAAGCACAGACCTGATGAGAGTGAAACCCACCTGCCTCTTCCATACACTGCACAATTTCTGGATATGTGGGTTGTACAGTTTGTGACTGGCTTTGGTAGATTTGTAACAGCTATTTTTTTTATATTCTCAGATAAATGTCATAATATTTTCATGTTTTTATTAACAGCTTCAGTCATTCCTGACTTTAAAAATTCTTTAATTAGGTTGATTTAGATACTGTCATACTTGGTGTCAAAGTTACTACTATGTGGTTATTTTAATTATTTTTCTTTTGACTGCTTGCTTTCTTAATTGGATTGTTGCTTAGGTCCCATTTCTGAGGGCAGTATGTTGGAAGTTTTCCAATTTTTCTCCCCGCGACCCCTCTCTGTCTTATTTGTTTATGAAAATCTTGTGCTGTCTTCTAATTGTCAACCTCTTAAAAAGTAGTATGAAGGATAAGGGTTCAGCAAAATTTGAAACAATTTGTTTATTTTAATTAATAAGTAAATTTCTATGCTTTCTTAAAATTATGAGTATTTCTGAAATTTTCATATCTTAAATTTGAGATGAGAATGGAGTAACCTGGGTCTGTAAAGCCAGTTAACTTCCAAATGACAATAGGAGGTAATGGGGGTGGGGTGAGGAGTGGTAAAGTACTGTTTTTCTGCCCTTTCAATTTATGTTATGAGATTAAAAACCTCTTTTATCTGTGAGCAAATAAACTTGAATATTATGCCATGAAAATGGGATTGATGTGAATAATAGAAATTCTTAATTCCATACTTGTTTTTTCATCGGAGAAAGTTTCTATATCCTTCAGGCTACTTTTGAATGAAAACAACAGTGAGTCTATTGGAATTGGTGTCCCCCAGCCCTTTTGGGAGACAAACACCTGAGGAGATATGGGAGAAAATTGCTAACTGAATTCAGGATTTTTTTTTTTTTTTAAATAAAAACAGTTTTATAAATATGTGGGGAAAATACTACTTTCAGGTGTGCTCTGAGCCATAAAGTTTTTTTTTTTTTTTTTTTTTTTTTTTACTTTAACTCCATAACTTAACGGTCCTTTAAAATATTTTGGAAAATAGTCTCTGACTGTCAATCAATTAATACATAGAAATGAATTTTGGAAACACCAGTCTTTGCAGGTTGAGGATCACCAGTTATAGTCAGTTAAGTTTGGTGTACTTAACATTTGAGACCAGAGCAAATATTTTAGAAAATAAACCTTTTATTTTTAGCTTTCTATTAAACTACAGCAGTGAGTACTGTCATTTGTAGGCCTCAAACTTATTTCATTAACGATTACATCTTTCTTTCCTACCAAAACTTTAACAAGAATGTAGAAAAAGTAGTGAAGTTGAATATGTGAAAAATTTTTGTCCTATATCTTTTATTACTGTCATTTTGAGATATAAAGGGAGGCTGAGACTACCAAAGGACCTATAGTGGATGGAAAAACAAGACTTAGTGATTAGCCATAATACTTGGGATTTGGATAATAGACTCAGGTACGCAGTAACACCTTTTTTATTATAAGGGAGATAGTATTTTAATGACTTTTAAAAATGACTAATTTGTATTTCTTTATATGTACATCTCTGCTTTGAGGTTTAAGAAGGTTTGAAAATAAAATGTTGGTTCATAAAGTACATTACTAATATTTAAATTATCAATAAAATTGCTAATTTTAGTAAAATATAAAGATAAATCCCTATTCAAAATTGTTGGAGAATGAATTATTTTAGTTAACTAGAAGTTAACCATAGGGATTAATGATTTTCTACCTTCCAAAATAATATACTTACATTCAAGTCATACCATTCATAAATTATGTAGAGTCCTTTATCACTTCCAGATCCTTGTTGATAATCAGTATATTTACAGATTAGGCCAGACCTATACCAATCCTTTGCCAAATGCTGAAACTTTATTTGTGAATAAATTGTTACTTTCATTTTTCATTTGCCATGTCTCTCTTCCTTATAAAATAAAGTGTGGAGTTTGGATAGTTACATACTCTAGATATTGGGCTTTCTGGTTGGAAAGATTTTGTTTATTCTGCTAAATGTGTGTCTGAGTGTTCACAGGTATTTGCATTTTTCATCCTGTTTCTCCTTAAGCACAGTCTTAACAGAATCTCATTTCTTTCAGAAAACATTTCATAACCAAAACACTAAATAGTATTCATTTTTTTTCTTTTTAAAATTTTTATTGGAGTATAGTTGATTTACAATGTTGTGTTAGTTTCAGGTGTGGTGTAGGGCAAAGTGAATCTGTTATACATATATATATATATATATATATCCACTCTTTTTTAGATTCTTTTCCCATATATATATCCACTCTTTTTTAGATTCTTTTCCCATATAGGCCATTACAGAGTATCAAGTAGAGTTCCCTGTGCTATACAGTAGGTTCTTATTAGTTATCAATTTTATATATAGTACTGTGTATATGTCAGTCCCAGTCTCCCAATTTATCCCTCCTCCCCCCTTGCCCCCTGTCTATTCTTAGATCTTTTGCCTAGTGAAGCACTATGTAAACAAAGTACAAGTAATTTTGAGAGGAAGTTGTGTATTCGTGTGTGTTTATTATAATGGTCTACTCAGAGCAACAAGAGAAGATATACTTAAATATGACTGAAATAGAGCATGTAGATCTAAAAGGTTGGTAAACTTTTGTTGACTGTCTAGTCCTTGAAAGATACTGTGCTGGGCACTATTAATTAGTACTATCTATTTATAGTACCGTTTTTAGCCTGTATATTTTTCTCATGTTTTTCTATAGACTTTTTTTTTTTTTTTTTTACAGCAGGCTCTTATTAGTCATCAACTTTATACATATCAGTGTATATGTGTCAATCCCAATCGCCCAATTCATCACACCACCATCCCCACCCAACCGCAGCTTTCCCCCCTTGGTGTCCATACGTATTTTCTCTACTTCTGTGTCTCAATTTCTGCTCTGCAAACCAGTTCATCTGTACCATTTTTCTAGGTTCCACATACATGAGCTAATATACGATATTTGTTTTTCTCCTTCTGATTTATGTCACGCTGTATGACAGTCTCTAGATTCATCCACGTCTCAGCAAATGACCCAATTTCGTTCCTTTTTATGGTGGAGTAATATTCCATTGTATATATGTACCACATGTTCTTTATCCATTCGTCTGTCAATGGGTATTTAGGTTGCTTCCATGACCTGACTATTGTAAATAGTACTGCAATGAACATTGGGGTGCATGTGTCTTTTTGAATTATGGTTTTTTCTGGGTATATGCCCAGTAGTGGGATTGCTGGATCATATGGTAATTCTATTTTTCGTTTTTTAAGGAACCT
>NC_041223.1:42877074-42877908 GCF_002837175.3 Physeter macrocephalus
AAGATCTTGCTGTGATTTATGTCAAAGAGTGTTCTTCCTATGTTTTCCTCTAAGAGTTTTATAGTGTCCGGTCTTACATTTAGGTCTCGAATCCATTTTGAGTTTCTTTTTGTGTATGGTGTTAGGGAGTGTTCTAATTTCATTCTTTTACATGTAGCTGTCCAGTTTTCCCAGCACCACATATTGAAGAGACTGTCTTTTCTCCACTGTATATCCTTGCCTCCTTTGTCATGGATTAGTTGACCATATGTGTGTGGGTTTATCTCTGGGCTTTCTGTCTTGTTCCATTGATCTATATTTCTGTATTTGTGCCAGTACCATATTGTCTTGATTACTGTAGCTTTGTAGTGTAGTCTGAGGTCAGGGAGTCTGATTCCTCCAGCTCTGCTTTTTGTCCTCAATACTGCTTTGGCTATTCGGGGTCTTTTGTGTCTCCATACCAAGTTTAAGATTTTTTGTTCTAGTTCTGTAAAAAATACCATTGGTAATTTGATAGGGATTGCACTGAAACTGTAGATTGCTTTGGGTAGTATAGTCATTTTCACAATATTTATTCTACCAATCCAAGAACATGGTATATCTCTCCTTCTGTTGGTATCATCTTTAATTTCTTTCATCAGTGTCTTATAGTTTTCTGCATACAGGTCTTTTGTCTCCCAGGTAGGTTTATTCCTAGGTATTTTTTTTGTTGCAATGGTAAATGGGAGAGTTTCCTTAATTTCTCTTTCAGATTTTTCATCATTAGTATATAGGAATGCAAGAGATTTCTGTGCATTAATTTTGTATCCTGCCACTTTACCAAATTCATTGATTAGCTCTAGTAGTTTTCTGGTG
>NC_041223.1:42879184-42880578 GCF_002837175.3 Physeter macrocephalus
TTTTTTTTTTTTTTGCGGTATGCGGGCCTCTCACTGTTGCGGCCTCTCCCGTTGCGGAGCACAGGCTCCAGATGCGCAGGCTCGGCAGCCATGGCCCACGGGCCCAGCCGCTCCGCGGCACGTGGGATCCTCCCGGGCCGGGGCACGAACCCGCGTCCCCTGCATCGGCAGGCAGACTCTCAACCACTGCGCCAGCAGGGAAGCCCATTCATTTCTAATTTTATTGATTGAAGTCCTCTCCCGCTTCTGCTTGATGAGTCTGGCTAATGGTTTATCGATTTTGTTTATCTTCTCAAAGAACCAGCTTTTAGTTTTATTGATCTTTGCTATTGTATTCTTTGCTTCTATTTCATTTATTTCTGGTCTGATCTTTATTATTTCCTTCCTTCTGCGAACTTTGGGTTTTGTTTGTTCTTCTTTCTCTGGTTTCTTTAGGTGTAAGTTTAGATTGTTTATTTGAGATTAATTTATTAATATATAATAATATATATTAATTATATTAAATATAAATATATAAACAAACACAAGTATATATATTATATAAATATATAAACAATATAAATATGTAAACAATATTGTTTATATAAATATATAAACAATATTAATTATATTGTTTCTTGACGTAGGCTTGTAGAGCTATAAGCTTCCCTCTTAGAAGGGAAGTTTTCATTGTCATTTGTCTCTAGGTATTTTTTTATTTCCTCTTTGATTTCTTCAGTCATCTCTTGGTTATTTAGTAACGTATTGTTTAGCCTCCATGTGTTTGTGTTTTTTACATTTTTTTCCCCTGTAATTCATTTCTAATTTCATAGTGTTGTGGTCAGCAAAGATGCTTGATATGATTTCAATTTTCTTAAATTTACTGAGGCTTGATTTGTGACCCAAGATGTGATCTATCCTGGAGAATGTTCCATGCGCACTTGAGAAGAAAGTGTAATCTGCTGTTTTTTGGATGGAATGTCCTATAAATATCAATTAAATCTATCTGGTCTATTGTGTCATTTAAAGCTTGTGTTTCCTTATTACTTTTCTGTTTGGATGATCTGTCCATTGATGTAAATGAGGTGTTAAAGTCCCCCACTATTGTGTTACTGTCGATTTCCTCTTTTATAGCTGTTAGCCTCTTTTATAGCTGTTGCCTTATGTTTTGAGGTGCTCCTTTTTTGGGTGCATATATATTTATAATTGTTATGTCTTCTTCTTGGATTGATGCCTTGATCATTATGTAGTGTCCTTCCTTGTCTCTTGTAACATTCTTTATTTTACAGTCTGTTTTATCTGATACGAGTGTTGCTACTCCAGCTTTCTTTTGATTTCCATTTGCATGGAATATCTTTTTCCATCCCCTCACTTTCAGTCTGTATGTGTCCCTAGGTCTGAAGTGGGTCTCTTGT
>NC_041223.1:42880920-42907911 GCF_002837175.3 Physeter macrocephalus
GTCTGTAAAGCTTTTGATTTCTCTGTCGAATCTGAATGAGATCGTTGCCAGGTAGAGTAATCTTGGTTGTAGGTTCTTCCCTTTCATCACTTTAAGTATATCATGCCACTCCCTTCTGGCTTGTAGAGTTTCTGCTGAGAAATCAGCTGTTAACCTTATGGGAGTTCCCTTGTATGTTATTTGTCATTTTTCCCTTGTTGCTTTTAATAATTTTTCTGTGTCTTTAATTTTTGTCAATTTGATTACTATATGTCTAGGCATGTTTCTCCTTGGATTTATCCTGCCTGGGACTCTCTGTGCTTCCTGGACTTGGGTGGCTATTTCTTTTCCCATGTTAGGGGAGTTTTCGACTATAATCTCTTCAAATATTTTTTTTGGTCCTTTCTCTCTCTCTTCTCCTTCTGGGACCCCTACAATGCTAATGTAGCTGCATTTAATGTTGTCCCAGAGGTCTCTTAGGCTGTCTTCACTTCTTTTCATTCTTTTTTCTTTATTCTCTTCCACGACAGTGAATTCCACCATTCTGTCTTCCCGGTCACTTATCCGTTCTTCTGCCTCAGTTATTCTGCTATTGATTCTCTTCATCTGGTACATAGCCCTCTGCCTTTTCATCTTGTCTGTCTTTTTGTGAATGTGGGTTTTGTTCCACAGGCTGCAGGATTGTAGTTCTTCTTGCTTCTGCTGTCTGCCCTCTGGTGGATGAGGCTCTCTAACTTCTGTAGACTTTTGAGAAAATGTGACCAGAATAAAGTAGGTGAACATTTTAATCAAGAGATTAGTTTAATATGACAAATTTTAAATGTTTAATTATTGGCAGCTTTTTCTGTTTGGTTGGTTTGTTTTGGGTAGAATATATATAGCTAATTTTCTTAGATAAAGAAACTATGCTAGTACCTTCCAACTTCTTTAATACGGCTTTTAAGAATAATTTAAAGAATAAGGTTGACACATTCTCTGGTTACAAATCTCTGTAATGACCAGGGGTAAAGGGGATGCGGGAAATTTCGGTTTTTTGAGTCTCAGGAGTTAATGGGTATGTTTTGGGTTTTGGTGTCTCGGTTGTGGGCCAAAGAGTGATGTTCCCAGAGCCACTGGCCCAGTAAGGCAGCAGTGCCTGCCATACGGTTCAGAGGTATGGTTCAGTGGGTTAGAGAGACCCCAGTTTGAATTTCTGTTTCACCACTTACTAGGCTGTGACCTTTAGTTAGTGTTTTAACTTCTCAGAGCCTCAGCCTCCTCATCTGTAAAATAAGAATAACAAAGCCTATCTCATAGAATTACTGTAAAGATGAAACAAGGTAATTTGTGTAGGAGAGGAGGTCAATAAATGTCAATTTGTACCCACTCTCCAGGCCTCTCCCACTTGGTTCAGCCTCTGCTGACATTGTCTCTAATGTATTTGTTTTTGTATATATTTTCTCCTCTGATGGAGATATATTCTACATTATTAGGGACCACAGCTATCAAAAGTAAAGGTTGAACGGATAATAAAATACATTTGATTCTCATTATTTGAGGTAGTTATGTTCTATAAAGTTATATAGGGGAAATACGGGGTTATGGTCCTGACACCCTCTGGTCACATTTTCATCAAGCCATCAATACATAACCTTGTTTTAGGTGTATTTCTGTTTAATGACACTTTATTTAATACATATCGTTGATTCATTAACAGAGTACTCACAGCAAACAGCACTATAATTCATGCCTGAATGAAGCTTGTCTAACATACTGTGTTAGATTTTGAGGTTACATGTAAATTTTAGCAAGTAGGCGAATTTGGAAATATGGAATCCATGAATAACGAGGATCTAGTGTATCTAAAAATGGATGTAGAACTTTGCATCTGCTGTTTACTTAGTCCTGCTCTGGTTTGTCAGATGTTGTCATGGGCCTTTATGACTATGACTGTTATTCCACCCTAAACACCCTCATGTGAGTATGAATTTGACTTATTATTTCCCTAAATACCCTCAGATGAGAGGGCTGGAAGGGATGGTGGGGATGGGAATACTCCTCTTTTGTGTGAGTTGCCGATCACCTCGCAGCCACCCTGCAATCATAAGCATGGGATAAAATTACAATCAGATTCTCTCCTTGTATGTAAATTGTAATCTACATAATGTGAACTTGGATCTACCATATTGTCCTAGGTCAGAAAAAGGAAATGTATAAATTATTTCATGGCATGGAGTGAACCCTTTAAAAATATAATGTTGACTTGTTTTAATTTAAGTAAAACAAAGTCTTATTTTTTATAGTCATCATTTGCTTAAATTGTTTGCAGTTACAGTTACTTTCTTCCCAGCACAAACTGTCAGTGTGGGAGTTGGTTTTGTTGAAAGCCTTTGTCTAGGCACCTAAAGATAACTAGAAATCTTTTACTCACTGAGACTACAGCAGAATTGGTTGGATGTTTCTGTGTTGACTTCATGCAACATACAGAAAACTCTTAAAAACTATTTATTCAAATATAGAATGTCTTTGGCAGATAATTAGTCTTACTGGTTTCTATTCTGACATATATCTTCCTTAAATGACCTAGAAGAATGTGCACTTTCAATGTTGTTAATTGTAAGGTATGTTCAGATCGGTACCGGCTTTCTTGTCCCAATCTCCTGGTGATCATCAGAAAATACTGATGAAAAAGGAGCCCAGATAAGATTACTCTGTGGTCATGAAGGAATTAGCAAAGTTAACTGCTGTAGAAAAAAATAAGAATTTGATCTGAAGCCAAGCCTGTCACTTTAATATTGCTCTTTAGGACTCTGCATATTTTTAACCTTCAATCCTGCGTCACGCTTGCTATTTGTTTTCTCTGTTTCTATTTTTGGATTGTGGAACATCGCTAGAGCAAATTCTGGGACTGGACCATGGCAGAATACTGCCACCCTCCCCCCACCTCCAAGATGTCCCCGTCCTAATCCCTGGAACCTGTGAATATGTTACATTACATTTACAGGTATCATTAAGTTGAGGGTCTTGAAATGGAGATTATCCTTGGTTATTTGGATGGGCAGTATAATCACAAGGATTCTTCTGAGCAAAAGAGGGAGGCAGGAGAGTCAGTGTGAGAGTGACGGGGTGTGAGAAAGACTTGACAGCCATTGCTGGCACTGAAGATGGAAGGGGACCATGAGCCAAGGAATGCGTGACCTCTAGAAGCTGGAAACAGCAGGGAAACAGATACTCCCCAAGAGCCTCTTTTCAGACTTCTGACCTTCATAGTTATAAGATTGATAAATTTGTGTTGCTTGAAGTCACTAACTTTGTTATAAATTGTTACAGTAGCAACAGGGAACCAGTGCATGGACTTATATTGCTCTACAACATCATGTAACCCAGCGTTATCTAATCAACATCATGTAACTCAGTATGGCTGCACTGTGTCATGTTGCTGTCTCTGAATTGTCCACAGTTGTATCCTCTCCTCTTTCTGTATACACATTGAGTAGGTAAGCTACTTTCTATTTTACTAAAACTATGAAGACTATCAAGCCTAAGTTACTTGTGTACAAAGACTACAGAGTCATCTAATCCTTGAGAGAACTTTCTCCTGGTCCTGCCACCTTAACTCTTGTGTATGTGCTGTTTCTCTGTGTCTTAAATAGATCACACTTGACAGGGACAGATGAGAATCAAGGAAACTAATTGGGAGTCTATTGTAAAATAGTATTGGTGAGAATTGTGAGGGCCTGAATTAGGACTATGGTGAGAGAGGGAAAGAGGTGATTTGGAAAATCTCAAGTATGAGGGGCAGATTGGAGAAACGTTTTGGAGATAAACTTGTAAAGATTTTATGACAATTTATTGTAGGGAAGATTGAGGATAACAGGTCTCTGTCACATAGTAAGTACTCAAATAACGGTTAAATGAATGAATGAGCGACTAGATAGATGTTGATTGATGTCAACTGAGATAGGAATATAGGAAGGACATCTATTGTTGTGTAACACATTACCTCCATATTTAGCATCTTAAGACAACAAACGTTTATTATCTCCCAGTTTCTGAGGTCCAAGAGTCCAGGTGTCACTTAGCTGGGTGGCTCTGCCTCGGGGCTTCTCGTGAGGTTGCAGTCACGCTGAAGACTGGGTCTGGAGGCTCCAGCTTCAAGTTGACTTGTGGCTGTTAGTGTGGGACTTCAGTGCTTCACCAAGTGAGATTTGCTGTAGCAGGTGTTGCGAGGGAGTTGAGGAGAGATTACTAAATATGAGGGGAGGTGTAGTAATCTCCCCTCATATAGGTGATTATTAAAATCATGAGTGATTGGGGCCTTAAGCAGAATAGAGAACATTTAGAATAGCTGCGGTGGGAAGGAGGAGAAAATAGCTAACCAGATTCAAGTGAAAGGATCAGTGAGATGTGTGGTTGTCCCAGGAGGAATTTAGACGTGATATTTGGTATCAGTTTGAATGCTGCGCAGTTTTCTGCAAAGTCCCGCCATACTGTGGAGAGGACCATTGTTCACCAAATGTAGGAGAAAAGGCATGTTATTAAAGGATTAATCCAGAGTCTGAATTTTGCCTGAGAGGTGTAGCAGAACTGGGATTTAAGAGACTTAAAGAGCTTTGATAGAGAATAGTTCAGTTAATCTACCCTGGTGTGCTGCACGGGGAAGGAAGTGAGGTTTAGGATGGAGCTAATAGATAAAGGAAAATTTAGGAATTGAGAGGACCATTGGTGTGTAATGTAGATAATGGCCAGTGGTTGAGGGATAACACAAGGAGTTGTAGCATGAGAGGGAGCTATATGAAGATTTTTAAGATGGAATAAGTTATAACAAGATCCAGGGCACAGTCTTGAGAATGTTTATAGGTGGGTGAGGTTCTTAGATTTAGGAATCCCAAAGAACTTTAAGTCTGGTCTTTTGGAGTCTACATGCTTTTTTGAAATCTCCAAAGATAATGGCAGAGTTGGGATAGGAGGAAGATTTGCGAGTCCCATGGCTAAATTTATTCTGAATGTGGGCAGTGACTGGGAGCCTGGTTTGTTACTCTGATGAGGCAGGTGGGGTGATAAAGCTAAGTAATAGGGTGAGTCATAAAGCAAGAGGCAGTTTTCATTATGGGGGAAGAATAATGATTTGGAATGGTTAACAGTAAGTACCATTTTTAAGCAACCATTTCGTGTTATTTTCTTATGATATTTAATTCAATTCTTACCATACCCTGTGAGGTTATTAGACTTTATGAGGAAGTTGAGCATTAGAGAGTTTAAGTGACTTGCCCTGGGCCCTGCTGCTAGAAGAGGTAGGAGCTGAACCTCGGTTGTCTGACTTTTTAGAAAGCAGCATTAGGCAGCTAGGTGAATGCCCGCATCAATTCCAGACCCCATGATGTATTAGGTACAATGTAAAGTCCAGCTTCTGTTGGAAGACAATCTGTGTCTTTGGCTGAGAGGGACAGAGATGGGTGAAGGAACCAGGGAATGAGGATGGATCCTGGAATTTAATTTGCAGCCGTTCTGCATTCACATGTCTAACTAAGCTGGAATATATGGTCTTACAATGCAGAATCTTATTTTGCTTAAGCGTTTCTTTTAGTATCAACTAGAAAATTATAGGTATTCAATAAATGTAAAACAAGAGGCCAGATTTTTTGAGAAAAATGTGATGCTTTTAAGTGAATTATTTGCTCAAATTGTCTTTTCAACTTGATTATTAACTTGTTTATACAACATTTCTGGATAGTTTGTCCTCCTAAAAATAGTGAATAACGTAAATAAAAATGCCTATTTACTAAATATCTGGAATTTTTTTTAGATTGTCAGCTTTTTGTTGATTGATATTTAATCTCAAATCTGAAAATGACAGTTTATAAAATCTAAGCATCTTTTAGAAAACTAGCATAGAAGTTATTTAACAAAAGAAGAGATTTTGTGCAAAATATAGCCTCTGGAGTGAACATCTCTGAGGTGTGGGACTTTGCCTGTTTTACTTTATCCCTGTATGGATAGTCATTCAGCAGCCATTCAGAGTGTCTGACAAATACTAGACCCTGTGGGGGACACGAGTAAGTCAGGAGCACGTCGTCCAGGAGCCTGCAGTCTAGCAGAGGTATGAGACAGAAGTTACCTGAGGCAAAGCAGTATTTGTATTCAGTAAACCGCTTAGTGGTCAGTGTTATCTGAGCGGAACTCTGGTCAGATCAGCAAGAACGTTCTGAGTGCTTTCATCCTCTACTGAGCACAGCTGCCTTCACCACAGATGGGAGGCAGTAGGGCTGACCAGCCTGGCCCCCACATACCTGGTTGCAGTCTCTTGGGAGGATCACGTCAAGAACAAAAGCCATTAAACCAAAAAGCGTATTGCGCACTAAAGTGTATCAGGCCCTGTATTAAGCAGTTTACTTGTGTCGTCATCATACGTTTATGAAGTTGGCAGTATTCTCTTCACTTTACAGAAAAAACCCCGAGGCTTGGAGACGTTTAAAGTAACTTTCTCACAGTTGTACAGTGGAAGTTAGAAGGCTGGCCTTGGTCACTTTTCTCTAACATATCTGGGATCCTGTGTAAAACCCACAGTCTGCTGTGTTCAAAATGGTAAGACCAGAGCCCATCTTGGAAGCTTCAAGCCAGCTCTTTCTATCTTACGTCATGTCTCTGTCCCTGGACCCGGCTCTACATATAGCCCCCTGGGTCATCTGGCTTATCCTCAGGCAGTTGTGCTTTCTTCTCCCGGACACTTGTTGGGTTTTTATATTTGCTCTCTGGAACTCTTATTCCATGCTCAGCAAACTTCTCTGCAGCCACATCTCTTCAGAAAATATGCCGTCTTCTTACTCTAATTGAAAACCTGGCTCGCTCCCCAGGATACTGCCTTTCCCTGCTGCTTTTGCAGGTGACTACTACTCATTTTCACACATTTCATCAACCAAATACTCATAAAGAAAATGAAGTTCCATTAGGAAAATGAAGAATTTGATTTTTTATGCTGTGATTTGTGAGTGACCAATTTATACTTATTAAATATAGTAGCAAGTTATAAAATAGGCTATACTTACAAAGATGCAATGGTTTGAAGAGTTTATATTAAGATTATATCTCAAATAGGAATAGTCTTTTTGTTGAAAATAGTAAAATGTGCTTTTCTGCCTAGATAATTCTTATAGGTAAGAGTAGATAAAATTCAGTATAGCCACCGCTTATTAACACAGCATTTATAATGATAAACGCCTGAAGTAGTGCTATAGTGTATTGTTATGATAAGTACTGAATAATTCTTATGCCTGACAGAATATTTACTTATCATGGTATAGTTGGGTGCACAGCATTTGCTTCAAGTAATTATGCCTTTAGTCATGACCTAATTCAAACACAGATTGGAATAAAAGGGTGAAAAAAACGGAAATAATTCCAATAAGTAAAGAGGGATGTTAGAAAGAAGCTTTTAAAACAAATAAGCTGGGAATTCCCTGGTGGCGCAGTGGTTAAGAATCCTCCTGCCAATGCAGGGGACACAGGTTCAATCCCTGGCCCGGGAAGATCCCACAGGCCACGGAGCAACTAAGCCCGTGCGCGACAACTACTGAGCCTGCGCTCTAGAGCCCGCGAGCCACAACTACTGAGCCCGTGTGCCACAACTACTGAAGCCCATGCGCTTAGAGCCCGTGCTCCACAGCAAGAGAAGCCGCTGCAATGAGAAGCCTGTGCACCGAAACGAAGAGTAGCCCCCGCTTGCCGCAACTAGAGAAAGCCCACGCACAGCAATGAAGACCCAATGCAGCTAAAAATAAGTAAATAGATAAATTTATAAAACAACTAAGCTGAAGACCAAACCCTAGGAAATAGTTTTATTGGATATGATGGTTTCTAAAGTTGAACTGTCAAAATAAATTGGGGAAATTAACAGGGACATCTAAAAAAACATATTGGAAATGAAAGTTTCAGTAAAGTAAACGGGAAGAAAAATGTGGACTATGGTCATTAAAGTGAGGAGATGGCCATGTTACCTAACATACCTTCCAGTTACCTATTGCTGCCTCTCACACCACCCAAAAACTTGTATAAAACAACCACCATTTTATTCTCATACATTGTTGGGTTGGGAATTCAGAGAAGAAACAGTGGGGATGGTTTGCTCCACAATGTCTGGATTTTCAGATGGGAAGACTAGAATAGCTGGGTGTGACTTGATCAGGGGGAGTTGAAACAACTGGGGCTGGAGAATCCATTTCTAGGATGACTTCTTTACTCATGTGCTGCCTGGACTGAGATCACTTGAAGGCTGGGCTCAGCTGGGGCAGTTGACTAGAGGAACTACATGTCCTCTCCAGGTAGCTGGAGCTTTTCACAGTTTGCCGGCTTCTGGAAACTGGGTCCTCCAGAGACAAAAGAAAGCTGCAAGGCTTCTACTGATGTAGGCTCGGAAGTCTCAGCATCACTTTTGCCACATTCTGTTGGTTACAAGTGAATCATTAAGGCCAGTGTAGATTTGAGAGGAGGAGAGTCTACTTCTTGATGGGGGAGTGGCAAGGTCCCACTGCAGAAGAGCATGTGGGATGGGAAACGTTGTGATCGTTTTTGAAAATACAGTCTGCCAAAACATACACTTTCTGGGAAGAGAGGAAAAAATTTAACTCACATTTACAGCTTTTTCAGTGATTAACCACAGACTTTTAAGGGATTAAAAAAAGAGAGAGGGCTTCCCTGGTGGTGCAGTGGTTGCGCGTCCGCCTGCCGATGCAGGGGAACCGGGTTCGCGCCCCGGTCTGGGAGGATCCCACATGCCGTGGAGCGGCTGGGCCCGTGAGCCATGGCCGCTGAGCCTGCGCGTCCGGAGCCTGTGCTCCGCAACGGGAGAGGCCACAACAGTGAGAGGCCCGCGTAACGCAAAAAAAAAAAAAAAAAGAGAGAGATGGTAACCTAATATACATTATTAGGAAATAGCTCTTACTGCCATTTTAAACACAAATATAGAATCTCCAGATTAGCAGAGACGCTTTCCCTCAACATTTAACGAAGGCATTATTAGATATATGGTAATATATGGTAATAAGAAAACTTTTTATTATAAGTGTAGCAGAAAGTTAGAAAATATACTGGTGTGCATTTTGGATATTGTCACTGCTTAGCCACTTGCCAGTCTTGCTTACCTATTGGGACAATAAGCAAGAAGACAATAATTTCAAGGCTTTTGGAGATTACTTCCAAGATTTTGGGATCTTTGGTAATGGTGTATGTGTGTATTTGGGCAACAACCTTTATTGGCTTCAAGTTACGGTACATTAATTTTTAACCATATTGTGGAGGAAAATTTTCAATCTGATTAAGCTCTTATTTCTGTCCTCTTTGAGAAGGGGGCAGATGGTAGTATTTACATAAGTAGTGTGTCAGGAAGGAAGAGAACCAAATCTTTAGCACACTGGAGAGTTCCCACCAAGCCAGGATTATCTAGGACATAGTTCCATCTAGGGGGATTTAAGGAGGTTAGTGATATTGTGGTTCGAATACTGAATATTTATGACAGCTCTTTCCTTTGTATTTGTTCTTGGCTTCATTTTGTCACAGTGTAAATGCTCAGCATGTGTGAGTGCCCAAATTTACATCACTTTGGAAAGCGATAAAATACTTGGTATATTATATGAATAATTTTAGTTTGGGAGATATTTGAAGATTTTAGTGACAGAGCTGAAACTAACTGCATGCTGGATCTGTGATTCAGTAGCCAGTTACTTTGATGCCCAATGCCGAGTGATGCCCTTGAATAAGATGAGAGATATATTCTGGTGAGCATAAAATGTTGCTGTGGGATGGTAGAACTCTAAATTAATTTTAGGAAGCTTCTGTCCATTTAATTTTTAAGACTGTTGCCTGTACCTGGATGTCTGCCATCACCTCAAATACCACATGTCCAAAATTGAGTTAATCATCTTCTCCATCAGACATCTCCCACATGCCAAAGAATAAAAGAAATAGGCCAAAAAGAAATCTAGTTTCCTTTCTCTACTCTAGCATTTCTGTCTGACCCTGCCTTCCTTTGAGAGTGGAATTTGGGGATTAAATTTTTCTTTTTAAGTATTTTTGGTTTTTTCTTTGGTATTTCTATTAGATTTTCCTTTTTATTTGCATTCCCCCAGGTGGGAATCAGTGTAGACCTTGTTTTTGTAGTCTCCTGACTTTCGTGCTCTCCCTATTTCAATTTATCTTGCTTCTTAGTGCTATGGTACTATTAATAAATGTAATCCCCTGCATGAGTATTCATTTTCTCTTCTTTGTTCACTAGACCAAATCTAAACTCCTCAGCATGTTTTTTGCTTATTTGCCTATTCGTGGGACAAGGGTCTTCCAGGGCTTAAGTATTAGGTTTCTCCAGAGAAATAGAGCCAGTAGGATATATGTTGTTAAGTTAATTAAACAAGGTGGCTCTTAGACTAAGGTGGCTCTAATGCCATGGTGGCCTAGGTAGGCCAACCAAAATCTATGCCTGTAAATGCCTCAAGATTATGAAATCTAAACCTAAGGAGAACCCATCACAAAGAGCCAACTAGGCTTTAAGCTGTAGCCAATCAAATAACTTCCTTGCTTTGCTTCCACCTCTTCTCTATTAAAGCCCTTCCCTGAGTTCCTGTTGGTGGAGTGCTCCTAATCACTTCCGGTTTGGTACTGCCCAATGCGACTCAATTTTTTCTCAACTAAACCCTTAAAATTTTAAATATCCCTCGGTTTATCTTTTAGCAATATATAATAGGATATATAAATATGATTTATTATTAGGTATTGGCTCACATGATTATGGAGGCTGAAACATCTATAGTCGGCAAGCTGGAGACTCAGGTGAGCCCAGTCCAAGGGCAGGAGAGGACAGATGTGCCAACTCAAATGGGACAAAGAGGTTCCCTCTTACTCGGCCTTTTTTATTCTATTTAGGTCTTCACTTGATTGGGTGAGGCCCCCCACGTTAGGGAGGGCAACCTGCTTTACTCAGTCTACCAATTCAGATGTTAATCTCATGCAGACTAACCCTCACAGACACACTGAGAATAATGTTTGACCAGATGTCTGGGTACCCCATGGCCTAGTCAGGTTGACACAAAATTAACCATCACAGCACTTCGATTGGAAAAGGTTTTCTTCCATTATTGCTTTTAGTCACTTACAACTCAAATGGCAGACAGACTCCAGGCTATAGTGAGGAGTGGGGATTAGAGAACAAGAGTGGGATAACATTTCATAGTGCCTAGAAGAGAGAGTCAGTGAAGGGCTAGGTGTAGCGCTTGTGGCCTGAGGCGTATCAGGACGGGGAGATATGGCGAGGACCAGAGGGGCACAGAGGAGGCTGGAGTCCCAGGGAGATGTGGTTTGGAATGTGGAGGAATTAGGAAGGACTTTGGAAATGTGGAATGTCAGACTGGGAAATGGAAGAGGGAGTTGAAAGAATGGGAAGGACTGAAGTCTGCAGAGTTAGGACTGACAGAGGCTTCTGGTATGAGGGCAGGGCTCTCGGAGGTAAAGCGGAGTATGTGTCGCTGGGTGGGAGCAGGAAAATGATAAAGACCAGGCTTCTCTTCAGAGAAGAAGTGGGTACTGCAGGCCTTGTAGGAGGGAGAAGAGAGTAGGTGTGTTAGACAAAGGGCATGGCTTTTGCGGAGGCAGTCAGGACAAGGGCTGAAAGGGTGGAAGAAGCCCGCAATAAACCACATCCACCGCAGAGAGTAGTAGAGGGTAAAAGAGCTTGTTGTAATGCTGAAAGAAATGTAGAATATGAGATTGGACACCAGAGAGATGTATTATCTGTACCACGTGTACTTTCAAGGAGTTAGGTTGCCATCACTAGTCATTAGGGAACTGCAAGTCAAAACCACAATGAGATACCACTTCACACCCAGTGGGGTGGCTATAATTTTAAAAGTGGCCAAGAAATTGTTGGCAAAGGTATGGAGAAATTGGAGCCTCATGCATTGCTGGTGGGATTGTAAAATGATGTTGTCACCTTGGAAAATAGCTGTTCAGTTTCTCAGTAGGTTAACATACATGAACTTACCACGTGACCCCTCAATTCTAGTCTTAGGTATATACTCAAGAAAATTGAAAAGACATCCACACAAAAACTTGTACATGAATGTTCAGAGCAGCATTACTTATAATAGCTAAAAAGTGGAAACATCCCAAATGTCCGTCAACTGATGAATGGGTAAGAAAATGTGGTATGTAGTAGAATTTTACTTGGCCATAAAAAAAAAAGGAATGAAGTACTGATACGTGCTAAAACACAGATGAACCTTGAAAACATCAAAAGTGAAAGAAACCTGACACAAAAAGGCACATATTATATGACTCCATTCTCTGAAATGTTCAGAATAGGCCAGTCCATTGAGACAAAGGGTGGATAGCTGTCACCAGGGGCTGTGGGGAAGCGGGAAGTGAGAGTAACTACTAATGGTCATGGGTTTAGGCGAAGATACCCTGGAATTAGGTGGCGGTAACGGTTATACAACCTTGTGAATATACTCAGAACCACTGAGTTGTACACTTTAAAAGGGTGAATCTTATGGTATGTGAGTTATATCTCGTCGTTATCTTTTTAAAAGGGATTGTCACACTGTTTAGTTACTCAAGGCTCAGAGCAAGAGCATTCCTGAGTATAGGACCTGTAAGACAAGATGTCTGTGTGATGCCTCTGCCTGCTTTAATCTTATCTTAAATAATAATATATGACTTCACAGATTTGATGCGCTACTACTGTGTTATTTCTAGGGACCATTAAAATAAATATATTGAATACTTAAAGTCATCTGTGCCACACTTTGGAAAAATCTAGATTATTATATCTAATTACTAAGCCAACCTGCTTTATTTTATTGTAATTCACTAATTTATCTTAGCTTTCCTTTCAGGGTTACATACAGTGTTTTCTTTAAAATTTGCTGATAAAAAAAGCAGAGACAGGATGGTAAAAAGAGGAATATGTGGGTTTTTTTGTTTTGGTCATTAATATGAATTTTTTTCTCTAAATAATTTGACTATTGACAACTTTAAAGCTCTTTTCTAGAATTTCATTACCTTTCTTCAGATCCTTTCAGAATGCCACTGAGGTTTTCTCAGTAGGAAGAGCATCATAATATTCGTTTCATTAAACTATATGTAGTTCCTGCTGAAAAATAAATTGAGACCTGAAAATGTTTATCATCATAAAAAACAACAGAAAAATATATTTCAAAAACACAGAGTAACTTCTCTTGGAACTCAGTGTAGGATACTATTGTTATGTTTCATAATTCTTACTCTTATAGAATAGGTTGGCATAGTGTTTCTTCTTTTTAATTACTCAATTAATTTTATAGGCCCTTATCTTTGCATTTAGTAAAGCAGCAGGTAGTTCTCAATCTTTCCAAGCAGGGACTTCCCTGGTGGCGTGGTGGTTAAGAATCCGCCTGCCAATGCAGGGGACGCGGGTTGGAGCCCTGGTCCGGGAAGATCCCACATGCCGCGGAGCAGCTAAGCCCGTGCGCACAACTACTGAGCCTGCGCTCTAGAGCCTGCAAGCCACAAGTACTGAGCCCGCGTGCCACAACTACTGAAACCCGTGCGCGTGGAGCCCGTGCTCCGCAACAAGAGAAGCCACCGCAATGAGAAGTCTGTGCACCACAACGAAGAGTAGCCCCTGCTCGCCGCAACTAGAGAAAGCCTGCGTGCAGCAACGAAGACCCAACGCAGCCAAAACTAAATAAATAAATATTTTAAAAATTAAAAAAAAATCTTTCCAATCAGTCACTCCCCTTGGTGGGTGTGTGGACAGCCATCTTAAAGAGGAGGGGAATGAGTGTGTAGTTTTTTAAAAGGGCACTTGCTGATTCTTATACTGTGTCCTACCCCTACATCAGGTTGAGAATGACCACCATAGTGATCAAAAGTTATTAATGGGAGTGTAACAGCCCTCTGGTTGTTGGGTAGAAAATAGTTCAGCACAGCGAGGCGTAGCGAAGGCTAGAGAAATTTGGGTGGTGTGTTTTTAGAAGCGCCCGCTCTGCTGGGAAGATAGACGCTCAGAATGGAACGGTGGACCTGGAGTCAGAGGCTCCTGCGTTACATCCCATCCCAGCCCGGAGATCGCCAGTGGGGCGGGGGAGCATGTGAGTAATCTCAGTTAAGAGTGCCATACAAGTCCCTGTAACTCGTCAGATATGAGCCCTGCTTGAAGCTAGGATAAAATTTGTAGAGGTCCATTACCTCCTTGACAGACTGAACAACTCAGAGAGGGTATCTCTCCTCCCACCTTGAATCAACCACCAGATTCTCATGCTGTGTATGACCTCCTAAACAGCTCTTCAGTCAGGTCTCATCCCTCCCCATCAAGATTTGTGTAGGAACCTCAGGCTGTTTCCTGAGTTACTTTGATGTATTTTGACTGTTCTTTAGTCTCCTCCCATTGCATATATCCTCCACAAGGCAACCAGAATTTCAATTTCTAAAATGCAAGTCAGATCTAGTTATTTCTCTGCTTAAAATCCTTCGCTGGTTCTCTGTTACGTACAAAGAAAGGCATGTTTATTGAATTCTGTGAAGTGTCGGTACCTTGACTTTTGATTGATTCATTATATTGGGGTACTTCCTTTTAGAAAAGTCAGTATATAGAAATTCAGATGCCCCATGAGTTTTACACAAAACCTCTCTCCACACAGCTACACAGTTGGTCTCTCTCAGCTTCTGCTGCTTCCTGACCTGTCTCTGGTGGTATGTTTGTTGATTCCTTTGGTGAAAGTGGCTTTAGGCTTAGGTCAGGAGTGGGGACCAGATCAAGTACAACTTTGAAGGCCACAGAAGAGGATTTTGGCTCTTTTTTCCTTGTATGTGTGTGATGGAAAACTATTAGAGGGTTGAAAGCAAGGGTTAGTTATGATTTATATTTTGAGAGGACCACTTTGGCTGTTGAGTGAGGAATGGATTGCAGCACAGCGTAAATGGGAGCCGGGAGGTCATTGAAGAGACCACTGCAGTGGTCCTTGCTCTGGAGCCAGTGGTGATGGTGGCTTGCACTAGGGTGGTTGCAGTGGAGATGGAGAACACTGCAGAGATTCATGATATATTTTGGAAGTATAACTGATAGGACTTAACAAGGACTTCATGTGGGAGGTGAGGAAAAGAGAAGGAAGAACTCTTAGGTGACACATTTGTATATTTTCATTCTAAATAGCATATTTAGGTGTAAAACGAGGAAATGAGAAAAATATAATATAGTTGTCTACATCCAGAACAGATAATGAACATTATCTTAAGTCCTTGAATTATGCTTGAGCAAGGGAATACGTGACTTAGAGGACATAAGGGCTAGTCAAGGGCTGACATAGTGGAGGGCCCAGTCTGAGAGACTGATTGTACCTCAGGAGCTATTCAGGAGTCTACACCCCACCTCAGGACCTGAGTCTTCAACACTGGTGTCTGGGGACCTGGGCCTCTGTATAGGGCCACTGGCTCTGAAGGCTCTGATTTTTCAAGGAGGGTATCTCCCCAAATTCAACCAGGTTCTAAAGAGCTTAGGGTGTGTTGTATGAAATAATATTATTCCAATCTTACATGACTCACCTTATTGAATTTTGCTGACATCCAAGCCCTTATTCAAAAGCCTATTTATTTGAGTCCTGTGACCAGACAAGATAACACACTATAGCCCTCCTATTCTAACTCCACCTCTCCATCCAGTGGCAGAATGTTCTTACCAATAAAGATTCTACAGTCTTGTGGATCCTGTGATGTACCAGGTAATTGTTGTAGTGACATTCACTCTTCTTAATATCTTAATATCTTTTCTGCATTCCTGGCCATTCAGAGGCACATTATTGGAGTATGTAAGAGTAGGGCTGGGGCAAAAAAAAAAAAAGTAGGGTTGGGGTCCGATGTGGCTTCTCCCAAATACTGGAGACATGCCAGTCATAACGGCTTCACTCTCTTGATATGTGGCACAGGGAATTCATGCTTTTGATGTACTGCTTCTTCAAGTAAGAAGCAGGAAAATTGTAGAAGAATTAGCTTCCTGCCTGGGCCTGCTGAAAAGAAGGTACTTGTCAGCTGCTGGAATGTTACATTGGCTTCATCTTCCTTCTTCCTGGCTGATGACACTTTACTCTTCATCCTGTTTCCACAGCACAGGATCTTTGGAATATTATTATTATCCTGTTTTGTATATCTGATACAGAACCTTCTAGGACATGAGTTAAAATGTTGGTTAACAATTCACTAATACTGCCCAATACACATTTACATATGATACCTTATATATCCAGTTATTGCAAAGGCTCTAAATATAGGATAAAAAATAGATTTTTATGGGGATGGGATATATTACATCACGTTAAGTAAGTACCATAGTAGAGATATGTTCAAAATATTATAGGAACCTACATATTGTAGGTCTCCCTAGGATTCATACGCTGGTTGGAATAGAGGTGATATTATGGTAGATTTAAAAATACTTTTACATAGCCTTACCAATTCAGTTTTGACAATATTGATTAGTGTATTATATATTATGCCTGTCTCTGACTGAAATTCCTCTGAGAGGAAAAGTAGAAATGGAGAAGAGCAATACTACAGGAAATTGGATGGGTATCCTAAAAACTATGGTGCACAGTTATGGTGTATTTGGGTAATTTTTTATTTGGTGGGCATAACAATTACTACAAAATTGTCTGTTCATCTGAGGATCAACCTGGTAGAATTAACTTTACAAAGTATACCTTTTCCATCATAGACACAACTCTTTTTCTGACTTCTCAGGTTACAAATATTAGTGTGATTTTTATTCTTCTTTGTACTTTGTTCCCTGTATCCAATCTCCTGTAAAATTCTGTTATAAGGAGAGAGGTGCAAAAAAAAAAAAAAAGTAACAATTGTAATAGGATAAAGGGTGACAAATATTTTTTTCCTTTTTTTTTTTTGTTGTTTTTATCTATTCTATTGGGTTGGCCTTAAAGTTCGTTTGGGTTCAGTCAGGTTTTTCCATAACATCTTATGGAAAAACCCGAACAGACTTTTTGGCCAGCCCAATAGTTTTCAAGTTTTCTACAAGGCACAAAGATTACTTTAGTAATCAGAAAATATATAGAACATACAACTTTTTAAAAAGGTAGTTTTTGATAATTGGACATAACAAGAGGAAGACATTCCAGGGAGAACACGAGTATTGGCAAAGGTTCAGAGAAAAACATAATTAGTTATGAAATACTTAGCTACTTCCCTAATCCAGATTTTTGCAGTATAAATGTTTTTTAAAAAACAATTGCTTTTCATTGTGTTTGAGAAGATAGTTTGAGTTGAACTTGAAAATATAGGAAATCTTTTTTGTTGCAGCTTTGTTATTTGCCATTCTCATTACTAAATTCATTGTGGTGCCTTATGCATCGTCTGTCTGTGAGTGAGGATGGCAGGCACTCTGGTCTTCTTTGCCATTTTTGTAGCCTTCTCCACATTCCCTCTCCACTACTATTCCGACTCCTCCAAGTCCAAGCTGCAGGATGCAGTGCGTGGGCTTCTCATTGTGATGGCTTCTCTTGTTGCGGAGCTTCTCTAGGCGCACGGGCTTCAGTAGTTGTGGCACAAAGGCTCAGTAGTCGTGGCTCACGGGCTTAGTTGCTCACATGCCCTGGTCCGGGCATGTGAGATCTTCCCGGACCAGGGCTCGAACCCGTGTCCCCTGCATTGGCAGGCGGATTCTTAACCACTGTGCCACCAGGGAAATCCCTGTGGGTGATTTTTCTACTGGAGAGATAGGATTTGGTAGGGAAGGGAGTAATGCCAGAGTGGCTTTTTGAGGAGACCTGAGCAAGAGCCAGCCCTATGAGATGATCATGTAAGCTGCTCAGCAGCTAGGAGGAGGAGAAACAACTAGAAGCCAGTAAGTGGTTTAAAAAAAAGGCTAGTTTCTATTAGGGTCTCTTTCCTTGATCTAATTAGAAGAATAAAACAAAAAAAGCAGAGGTTTTAAGAGACTCATGGACAGTAATAGCATTTTGTGTTGGTGAGTGGAAGAGAGGAACAAGCCTTCCTTTACTCTTTTTTTAATCAACATAGCAAGGGTTTCCTAGCTTCTTTGTAATTAGGAGCTAATTTTCTTTCTTTTTTTTTTTTCCCGGTATGCGGGCCTCTCACTGTTGTGGCCTCTCCCGTTGCGGAGCACAGGCTCCGGACGCGCAGGCTCAGCGGCCATGGCTCACGGGCCCAGCCGCTCCGCGGCATGTGGGATCCTCCCAGACCGGGGCACGAACCCACGTCCCCTGCATCGGCAGGCGGATTCTCAACCACTGCGCCACCAGGGAAGCCCTAGGAGCTAATTTTCTTTTCCATGGGTCTTTGAGATGGTTCTTTGACCACAGAGACATGGAAGATGAGTAGATGAAGGAAGGAATGTCACTTATGGTTTCCCTTCCCTTAAACCCACGCACCTCAACTAGAGAAAGCCCACGCACAGCAACGGAAGGCCCAACGCAGCCAAAAATAAATATATAAATAAATTTATAAAAAGCAAAATGCAGTTTGCCAATCCATTTCAGCTGCATCTCAGAAGTTTTGATATGTTTTGTTTTCATTTTCACCCTTGCCCAAAAGGTTTTACTCTTTTTCTCTTTCCGTAGACTCAGTTGGTTATCACCTGTGCCCTGCGGGGAGGGGGGAGGTAGGGCCAATGGGGAAACAAGGTTTGTTGCTCTTACCCGGCTAGTTTATGGCTCTTGTTCCTTAGATGATAAGGATCTGGGTGGGGTTTTGTGCTTTTTCAGCTGAGCCTGGCTGGCCTGTTGCATGGAGGGAGGCTTTCTCTTGTCTTCTGCCCTGTCTCCAGTCTTTCTTGTGGTCACCCACTGAGGTCATGGCTAAGAGCTTGTGAGTGTGCGCAATCCCATGTGCCTGTGGCATTCGTGGGTTCTGTGTTCTCACACTTACCCATTGTAACTTTGTTAAATTAACATTTGTAACTTTGTTAAATTTGTTAATTTAACTTTGTTAATTAACATTTGTTAACATTTGTGATGGGTGGTTCAATAAAAGACCACAAGAGAATTGCAATTGAGTTTATTACTTTACAGGTCCTGGAGGAGGTACACGGCACACCTTAAGGGGCCATGAGGGAGGTTAAGGCAGGGTGTAGGCAGCGATGGGGGTGGATCCTGGGGGAGTACTTTGGGGGTGGTCACAGGCTAAGGCCAGATTGGTCAATTCAAACCAAAAAGGAGGGGGAGGTGGTTGGTAAGCTTCTCAAGGGCCTGTTTTTATCTGAGGGGCACAAGAGGAAGACCCTGGGAGATGGGGGAGACTGAGGATCACCAGGGCAGCCGGGGGAGTCACATCAGGAACGTAGGTTTACTTATGAGCCTGTGGGCTGTTTTCTAGGGCATGCATGCTAGATGGAGAGGATAGTATCAGTTCAAGGCCCTGCAGGCCGATTGGCCACACAAAATGGATGCTGAGGCAGCAATGTTGTGGAGTAGTTTAGCTAAACCCATGCTCTACCTTTAACAGCTTGTTATAAATTTTAGCTGGATTCTTCTTACTCACTTGTATGAGAGCCTCATCTTACGTCTGTGCTCTGCCGTAAGTTTGTGCCCTGTGTGTCCTGGGAGGCTTGTCTTAGATTTAAAGCCAGGAGGTTGTGTTGTGATTTCAGCTCTTTGATAGGTTCAAGAAAACTTATGATTTTGTAGGTTGTTTGGTATTTTTAGTTGTTACTGAGGAGCATTGCTCTTTCCATCTTTCTACATCTTGCATAGAAACTGCAAGCCCCTCAGATGATTTTTTTAATTGAGCACACACCCCCAAATGTCATTATGATTAGGTTTTTTTCTTTGAGTGGTTCACTTCCTCCAGAGGGTTCTTTAGTCTGCTGCCAGGGACCTGTTATAAGCCTGACTCCTGGCATTTGGAATCTAGGGAGGGGAGGGGAATGGGGACTCACTGTACAGGATGCAGTTTTTATTAATAGACTTTATATTTTAGAGCAATTTTAGAGTCACAGAAAAATTGAGCAGAAAGTACAGAATTCCCACATACCCTTCTCCCCTAATGGACTCAGCCTTCCCCACTATCAACATCCTGTGCTAGATGGATACATTTGTTAACTGATGAACCTACATTGACACATAATCACCCCAAATACATAGTTTACATTAAGGTTCATTCTTAGTGCTGTATATTCTATAGATTTTGACAACTGTGTAATGACATGTATCTACTATTATAGTATTATACAGAACACTTTCACCGACTTAAAGATCCTCTGTGCCCTGCCTTTTCATCCCTCCCTCCTCTTAGGCAACCACTGATCTTTTTACTGTCTCCATAGCTTTGTCTTTTCCAGAATGTCATATACATACAGTATGTATCCTTTCCAGTTGGCTTCTTTTACTTAATAATATGCATATAAATTTCTTCCATGTCTTTTCAGCGTTTGATAGCTCATTTCCTTTTAGTGCTGAATAATATCCCATTGTCTGGAGATACCACAGTTTATTTATCCATTCATCTACTGAAGGATAACTTTGTTGCTTCCAAGTTTTGGCAATTATGAATAAAGCTCCTATAAAACATACATGTGCTAGTTTTTAATGTGGACATAAGTTTTCAACTTATTTGGGTAAATAGCAAGGTTGCTAGATCATATGGTAAGAGAGCGTTTAGTTTTGTCAGAAACTGCTAAACTGCAAAATGGTGCAGCCACTTTTAAAGGCATTCCTACCAGCAATGAATGAGCATTCCTGTTGCTCCACTTCCTCATCAGGATTTGATGTTGCCAGTGTTCTGGATTGTGGCCATTCTAACAGGTGTATGGTGGTAACTCATTGTTTAATTTTCAATTCCCTAATGACATGTGATGTTGAGCATCTTTTCATATGCTTATTTACTACTGCATATCTTCTTTGGTGAGGTGTCTGTTCAGATCTTTTGCCCATTTTTAAATCAGGTTATTCATTTTCTTATTGTTGAGTTTTAAGAGTTCTTTGTATATTTTGGATGGCAGTTCTTTATCAGATGTCTTTTGCAAATATCGTCTCCCAGTCCGTGGCTCATTAGATTTTCACTGAATTCTCTGCTTTTAGTTTCATGCCTTATCACCTGCCCTCCTCTGGTTCTCCACGCTGGAACTGTTCCAGTTCACTTCTCTTCTGTTTTTTTTACCAGCATAGAGGAGGGTTAACTGCCTGCTTGGTACAAGTGATGACCTGAGGGCTTAACTGCTTTTGACAAACTTGGAAACAACCTCTTTATCATCAGCCCCTGGTTTTACCCCGTGTTTTCTAGCACTCTGCTGGACAGTTCAGCTTGCTTTTCAATGGCGTTTCTCTCTCTTAGCGTTTAGGTTTTACAGCTTGTACTCTGACGAATAATTTACTTTTTCTGCATTTGCCTTATATCCTCTGGTCTCTCTGGCTTGGACTCATCTTCACTTTCTGTGCTAAGAAAGTCAATTTAGACTTGTTCCTGTGCCTTCCTACTGTGGACCCTCAGGTTTCTTTTGTTCCTTGTGAGCAAGAGGTTCAGACAGTTTTTTTCAGAATTGAGAATTGATTATGTTCTACTTTAAACGTAAAAGACTTTACTCATTCGTTTTTCCTAATGACTTCATAGCACTCTTGATTCGTGGTGGTGGTTGATTTTTAAGATGCATCATTGTTTTATGTACCACTTAGAGGGAAAAAATGCTGTCCATCTGTGATACACAATTGATTATAAGATTCTTCTCAACTTATGAGATGTTTAAATGTGGGTGAAAAGAAATGTATGTCTTAGAATCATTGCCCAGCACCACTGTGAGCATACAGACAGAAAAATATGTGTAGATTCTAAATCTCCTAAGATTCTTAGAGAGACTCATTTCCCAGTTAAATTGCAGGGGCAGAACTCATCACCAGGAACTTTTTGACTCTATCTGGCTTTCCCTGGCACTCACGCGTCTCTCTGTTCAGGATTATCTGACCATACCAGCCACCCACCAAAACCATTCTGGTCTTGTGCCTTAACTCAGGTTGCTTTCTTCACAGGTCTCTCCACCGGCCTTTGTCCTTTCAAGCCTTTCTGTTTACTGCAGTCTTCATCCAGTTCCTCTGCTGAAAACCTCTCATGCTATATATACAGTATTCTGTACTCAAAAGCTTGACACTTTACGTGTATTATCTAAAATCGTCTGCCATTAGTTTGTGTGTGTGTTAAGCAGTTCTATTTAAGTAAGATTAAGTACGAACATTTATACTTTTCTTTATCATAATGCATATTAAAAAGTGCTGAGAACATAGTAAGGCATTCACTCAAAATTTGTTGACTGTTTTTTTGTTGTTGTTGTTTTTGGCTAAGATTTGGTAGCACAGATCCCATTGCATGGACCTTAAATAGTAATCCTTATAATAAGACTTCTGTTTGCTATTTCAAAAGTCAAGTTAAATTTTTCTTGGAGAAACAGATGTATTCTCTATTACCATCAAGGAAAATACCTCCAATGTTATTAGACTTTATATTTTTAAAAAGATTTTTCTAACAATCATTATAGAAATGCATAGAGCAAACACATCTTTAAAGGTAATTCTTTCCCAAAGCAATTGGATTTCAAAGGTCTTTTTATTATTTTTTATTTATTTATTTTTGCACATAAAGGGTTTATTTTAAATGTTTTAAGGATAGGATAGAGTTACATCATAATTATAAAAATTACTTACAGAACTAACAGATTTATATTGTTTATACTTCTAAATGCAGAGAACAGGGAACTGTCTACACATTGTATAAAATAAAATTAAAATTAAAAATGAATTCAAGCTTGAAAGATGAGGTCATTTACCTAATTTTAAAATTATGTATTCAGAACACAAAGACCTCTGAACTATACACATTCGTTCAAACTGCACTAATGATGGAAAATACAAAAAGCGCAGCATTTCCAAGGAACCACAGACATTTCGACCGTAATTATTTTCTGTTACAATAATTCCTGTTTTGTCTTTGGAGAACTTTCTTTTTTTTTTTTTTTTTTTTTTTTTTTTTTAAGACAATCAGCTTGAAGAATGTTTTCAGGCACTACAATTTGTGACCATCAAAACAGTCTTCTAACAGGTCCATAGCATTCAGAGATTCAAGATTCATTTCGGGGTTTGGCACGTAAAACAATAATAGAAATGAAATCTGGTTTAGAAGCAACTGTGATTGAAGAATGCACAGTCCCTTCAAATGCTGCATAACATGCACAACTGGAAAATCACCTTCTGTTGGCACTACATTTGCTTCACCAGTGCATCTTTATCCTACAACCACTAAAACACAATTAAGCAAATATACAGAAACTGAAAACAAATAAAAACAAAGATAGAAAAGAAAAAACTGAAATATATTTAACATGCAATTTTAGTTAGTTACATTGAACATTCTGCTTAGAATGGAGCATGCAAAAAAGGATGGTCTGCTTTTAAGGTTTTCCTTTGAAGCTTTACATGGCAGCCAGACATCACGCACGCACACACACGACACGACACAATAATACTGTAGCAGGTCAGTGAGAAAGGCCAATACATTTTATACAGAGTTTCGTGTCTTGTGTTGTCACAAGTCCCATGATAATTTTCGAAATTAATGTTGTATTCCTAGAACAAGGAACCAACATTCCGTTATCAGGAAAATGCAAGCAACGCATGCAGATCTGAAACATGAGCCTAGATGAAGGCTGAACTACTCGGCTGGGGAGCAGAGTTAGTCACGGCGTCAGGAAGTGTGGTTTAAGCCACCAAAAGAAAAAAGAATGGGAAAAAAAGGAAAAACAACAACAAAAAAACCCCTTCCCCCTCCTTCAACCCTAAGGGCAATAAATGGAACAATGATTAAAATAATGATGGTAATAAATCACACGTCACATTCATTTAGAGAGATCACGTGGTATTAAAGTTGCTAAAGGTACTTGCAGAAAAACCACAATGCAAGCCATTAAGTAATGCCAGAAATGTTTCAACTGACCCAACCCTCAGGGTACCTCCAAAGGACTTTGTTTTTCAGTCTGAAGTCACTGTGTCCTGTTCATGCAGTGCAAATTATGTATTCAGAACACAAAGACCTCTGAACTATACACATTCGTTCAAACTGCACTAATGATGGAAAATACAAAAAGCGCAGCATTTCCAAGGAACCACAGACATTTCGACCGTAATTATTTTCTGTTACAATAATTCCTGTTTTGTCTTTGGAGAACTTTCTTTTTTTTTTTTTTTTTTTTTTTTTTTTTAAGACAATCAGCTTGAAGAAACTGACCCAACCCTCAGGGTACCTCCAAAGGACTTTGTTTTTCAGTCTGAAGTCACTGTGTCCTGTTCATGCAGTGCACGCTGGACAACTCCCTCTCTGGGCCACACGTGTCCACTGGGGCACGTGGAGCTGGGCTCAGCCTTGAGATTCACATGCAGGAACTCTTACAGGAGCCTCCGGGAGAACAGATGACAGATCTGTAGCATGACACTTGATTCAAGCACAGGAGGAACATCTAAGACCTGGGTACCCACTGCATGGAGAAGCTTACCCCAGGCTGCCCTCGGTGAGGCACTGGGCACGCTGGAGAGAACTGGGGTGCTGTATTTACATGGTGTGTGAGGTTACCACCCACCAGCACAACAAGGCACAGCCTTCCTGAAGGCGAAAATGGGCATCACACAAACCTCGCATAGCGCGGCCTTGAAACTACAGAATCTCTTAACATCAAGAACAGCCATGACAGACGTCACACAGACCTGGTGTTTGGCTGAGATTCATATGCATTTAAGCTTTCTGCCCAAATCTTAGGTAAGATTTTCAATCTCCACAAGACTGGTTTCACAAACTGTCTTTCTCCTAGCTTTCAAACTGCTAGAGATCATCCAAAACAAAGTGATAGACTGACGTTTTGCTTCTAAACGAACCACTTTTGCAGTTCTATTTTAGTTAAGGACAACTTGCAGGAAAGGATTCAATGGCTAAGGGCTGCTATCAGTCACACCCACAAGCCAGTGCAGGTGACTGACCCTGATGCGGTAGGATCCACCAAAGGGAACGAATCCACATCAGCAGCACACCGTGAGCAAGAACATACAGCACCACAAGAGGCGTCAGGAACTTAAGCTGTTATTTGTGTAGGCATTCTTTGAGGGGAAAAGCCGAGGGGAAAAGCCTTCTGACCATAATCATATATCAGTAATAATAGTAATAAAAATAAAGGTATCCTAGAGAACTTGTTAAAAGGCAACACTGCCACTCTTAGACTTACATTTCGAATATAAAAGCACTGTGTTCTTCCAGGAACTTACCAAATACACAGAAACCACTGATATACTGTTACCTTTTAAATCCATGTACTAAAATCCAGATTACTAATTTGTACAAATAATGGACCAAATGTGCCATCCAAAATACACCTGCATTACACTATGTGGACCAAGTACCTGGGCTTTGCTTAAAAAGAAGTATTTATGATAAAAAATGTGAACAATGTACAAAGCTTAGAATTAAAGGCAGCCTTTTACCCAGATTTCTAACTGTTTTGTAAAATTCTAATGGGGGGGCGGTCATTAAATGTTCACAGGTGATTCATATTTGAATTTACACTTTAAAGCCTCCAGACTGAAATGGTGCTCTGAACTTGACTTTCAAAACAAGCTGAATGTCCCGATGCACTTCCTGTGCCCAAATTTAATTTTGAATAAACAGCAGTAATACACTGAATACACTGAATACAAATGGCTTGGGTCAGCACTCCTGTTAAACTGGAGAAAATTATGTAAGCCCCACTCCAACCCACAAAGAAAGGACTGCCCATGAAGTGTGTGTGTGTGTACACACAGATCTGTTTGTATGTATATATACATTATATATGTATACACACAGATATAGATAGGTAGGTAGATATAGATACATATATATCTCAAAAAAAGGCAATAACAAAAATACCAAACTATGCTTGCATTGTGGCAGCAGAATAAGAGTGTTAAGCATGAAGGGGAAAGTGGATAAGATCTACTGCAGTTTTAAATGACTGTAATACTAGCTTATCTTTTACCAGACTTGCCTGTAAGTCCCTTCCAAACAGACAGACTTCTTTTAAGAGGAAGGAGTTCCTTACACGAAATGCTTTGTGTTCACCTAAATCTGTACTATTCAGAACAAAACCAGTTCTGCTGGCAGAGATTGTTGGTTCACAGGGACATTTAAGCTTTCATTAAACTGGAAAGCAATCAAGTCTTTATGTCTACAAATTATACATTTAATAGTTCCACAAATTTGGCAAAGTTCGTGATGACATCTAGGACGTTTTCACCAAATCGTAGACATAAATATGGAAATCATCATCAAACTTGATGAAATAGATGCTTTGGCTTCTGCTTGATGAATGACCATGCCAGTCCTTTTAGCGTCATCTTCTTTGGCATATTCCACTTGTTTGCCTACCAGGCTGTCCACAACTTCTCCCGGTTCCCTTTCTGCTGGAGGTGAATCATTAGAATCGGGCATAATGCGAAGGTCACCTTCTTTATAATCATCTAAGAGCTGGTACATGTACAAGACAGGATCTTTTTCATAGGTGATGTACAACCATGTGTTCATTAGCACGTGCTAAGAGCATTCCCCTCCACTCGTCTTTAGAGCCATCCTCCGTCTCAAACATGTGCTCCACTGCTTTGCCAATCATCGTGTCGGCTAGGTGTGCATCACTGATTCAAGATGTTGCAACTCTATTAGGGAGGACTTCAAGCGCAGAAACTCTTTCATCTTTATTAAGTTTTAGTCCATAAATACAGTCAAATCCATCGTATTTTATAAGATACAGAGGATTTACAGGCACCTGGTCCAGAATGGTTCCTTTCCACTGGGTGATGGGGCCATTACCCTGTTTCCACCCATGCTGAGTCCTGCAGCCTATGATGTTCCTCCGGGGCTGGGAAACAGGTTTGCTCGGCCGCACACTGGTCCGGTGTTTTTTGTGGGATGTTCGTTTCTTCATCATGCTTGCAGATACACCAGCGTGGCCTGCATCATCTCTGGACTGCTGGCCAGGTGTCTTCCCGA
>NC_041223.1:42909992-42914786 GCF_002837175.3 Physeter macrocephalus
ACACCTGAAACTAACACAACATTGTAAATCAACTCTACTTCAATAAAAAATAAATAATTTTTTTAAAAAAGAGGTACCTTTAAAAAATGAAAAAAAAATTTAAAATGAATTCAAGCTTGAAAAATGAGGTAATTTACCTATATTTAAAATGCAAACACGAAGACCTCTGAACTATACACATTCGTTCAAACTGCACTAATGATGGAAAATACAAAAAGCACAGCATTTCTAAGGAGCCACAGAGATTTCAACCATAATTATTTTCTGTTATAATAATTGTTCTTGTTTTGTCTTTGGAGAACTTTCTTTGTTTCTTTGTTTCTTTCTTTCTTTTTAAAGACAATTAGCTTAAGAATATTTTCAGGCACTACAATTTGTGACAATCAAAACAGTCTTCTAATGGGTCCACAGCATTCAGAGATTCAAGCCCAAGGCACTTTGGGGTTTGGCACGTAAAACAATAATAGAAATGAAATCTGGTTTAGAAGCAACTGTGATTGAAGAATGCACAGTCCCTTCAAATGCTGCATAACATGCACAACTGGAAAATCACCTTCTGTTGGCACTACATTTGCTTCACCAGTGCATCTTTATCCTACAACCACTAAAACACAATTAAGCAAATATACAGAAACTGAAAACAAATAAAAACAAAGATAGAAAACAAAAAACCTAAATATATTTAACATGCAATTTTAGTTAGTTACATTGAACATTCTGCTTAGAATGGAGCATGCAAAAAAGGATGGTCTGCTTTTAAGGTTTTCCTTTGAAGCTTTACATGGCAGCCAGACATCACGCACGCACACACACGACACGACACAATAATACTGTAGCAGGTCAGTGAGAAAGGCCAATACATTTTATACAGAGTTTCGTGTCTTGTGTTGTCACAAGTCCCATGATAATTTTCGAAATTAATGTTGTATTCCTAGAACAAGGAACCAACATTCCGTTATCAGGAAAATGCAAGCAACGCATGCAGATCTGAAACATGAGCCTAGATGAAGGCTGAACTACTCGGCTGGGGAGCAGAGTTAGTCACGGCGTCAGGAAGTGTGGTTTAAGCCACCAAAAGAAAAAAGAATGGGAAAAAAAGGAAAAACAACAACAAAAAAACCCCTTCCCCCTCCTTCAACCCTAAGGGCAATAAATGGAACAATGATTAAAATAATGATGGTAATAAATCACACGTCACATTCATTTAGAGAGATCACGTGGTATTAAAGTTGCTAAAGGTACTTGCAGAAAAACCACAATGCAAGCCATTAAGTAATGCCAGAAATGTTTCAACTGACCCAACCCTCAGGGTACCTCCAAAGGACTTTGTTTTTCAGTCTGAAGTCACTGTGTCCTGTTCATGCAGTGCACGCTGGACAACTCCCTCTCTGGGCCACACGTGTCCACTGGGGCACGTGGAGCTGGGCTCAGCCTTGAGATTCACATGCAGGAACTCTTACAGGAGCCTCCGGGAGAACAGATGACAGATCTGTAGCATGACACTTGTTTCAAGCACAGGAGGAACATCTAAGACCTGGGTACCCACTGCATGGAGAAGCTTACCCCAGGCTGCCCTCGGTAAGGCACTGGGCACGCTGGAGAGAACTGGGGTGCTGTATTTACATGGTGTGTGAGGTTACCACCCACCAGCACAACAAGGCACAGCCTTCCTGAAGGCGAAAATGGGCATCACACAAACCTCGCATAGCGCGGCCTTGAAACTACAGAATCTCTTAACATCAAGAACAGCCATGAAAGATGTCACACAGACCCGGTGTTTGGCTGAGATTCATATGCATTTAAGCTTTCTGCCCAAATCAGAGATAAGATTTTCAATCTCCACAAGACTGGTTTCACAAATCATCTTTCTCCTAGCTTTCAAACTGCCAGGGATCATCCAAAACAAAGTGATAGACTGATGTTTTGCTGCTAAATGCACCACTTTTGCAGTTCTACTTTAGTTAAAACAACCTTGCAGGAAAGGATTCAATGGCTAAGGGCTGCTATCAGTCACACCCACAAGCCAGTGCAGGTGACTGACCCTGATGCGGTAGGATCCACCAAAGGGAACGAATCCACATCAGCAGCACACCGTGAGCAAGAACATACAGCACCACAAGAGGCGTCAGGAACTTAAGCTGTTATTTGTGTAGGCATTCTTTGAGGGGAAAAGCCGAGGGGAAAAGCCTTCTGACCATAATCATATATCAGTAATAATAGTAATAAAAATAAAGGTATCCTAGAGAACTTGTTAAAAGGCAACACTGCCACTCTTAGACTTACATTTCGAATATAAAAGCACTGTGTTCTTCCAGGAACTTACCAAATACACAGAAACCACTGATATACTGTTACCTTTTAAATCCATGTACTAAAATCCAGATTACTAATTTGTACAAATAATGGACCAAATGTGCCATCCAAAATACACCTGCATTACACTATGTGGACCAAGTACCTGGGCTTTGCTTAAAAAGAAGTATTTATGATAAAAAAATGTAAACAATGTACAAAGCTTAGAATTAAAGGCAGCCTTTTACCCAGATTTCTAACTGTTTTGTAAAATTCTAATGGGGGGGCGGTCATTAAATGTTCACAGGTGATTCATATTTGAATTTACACTTTAAAGCCTCCAGACTGAAATGGTGCTCTGAACTTGACTTTCAAAACAAGCTGAATGTCCCGATGCACTTCCTGTGCCCAAATTTAATTTTGAATAAACAGCAGTAATACACTGAATACACTGAATACAAATGGCTTGGGTCAGCACTCCTGTTAAACTGGAGAAAATTATGTAAGCCCCACTCCAACCCACAAAGAAAGGACTGCCCATGAAGTGTGTGTGTGTGTACACACAGATCTGTTTGTATGTATATATACATTATATATGTATACACACAGATATAGATAGGTAGGTAGATATAGATACATATATATCTCAAAAAAAGGCAATAACAAAAATACCAAACTATGCTTGCATTGTGGCAGCAGAATAAGAGTGTTAAGCATGAAGGGGAAAGTGGATAAGATCTACTGCAGTTTTAAATGACTGTAATACTAGCTTATCTTTTACCAGACTTGCCTGTAAGTCCCTTCCAAACAGACAGACTTCTTTTAAGAGGAAGGAGTTCCTTACACGAAATGCTTTGTGTTCACCTAAATCTGTACTATTCAGAACAAAACCAGTTCTGCTGGCAGAGATTGTTGGTTCACAGGGACATTTAAGCTTTCATTAAACTGGAAAGCAATCAAGTCTTTATGTCTACAAATTATACATTTAATAGTTCCACAAATTTGGCAAAGTTCGTGATGACATCTAGGACGTTTTCACCAAATCGTAGACATAAATATGGAAATCATCATCAAACTTGATGAAATAGATGCTTTGGCTTCTGCTTGATGAATGACCATGCCAGTCCTTTTAGCGTCATCTTCTTTGGCATATTCCACTTGTTTGCCTACCAGGCTGTCCACAACTTCTCCCGGTTCCCTTTCTGCTGGAGGTGAATCATTAGAATCGGGCATAATGCGAAGGTCACCTTCTTTATAATCATCTAAGAGCTGGTACATGTACAAGACAGGATCTTTTTCATAGGTGATGTACAACCATGTGTTCATTAGCACGTGCTAAGAGCATTCCCCTCCACTCGTCTTTAGAGCCATCCTCCGTCTCAAACATGTGCTCCACTGCTTTGCCAATCATCGTGTCGGCTAGGTGTGCATCACTGATTCAAGATGTTGCAACTCTATTAGGGAGGACTTCAAGCGCAGAAACTCTTTCATCTTTATTAAGTTTTAGTCCATAAATACAGTCAAATCCATCGTATTTTATAAGATACAGAGGATTTACAGGCACCTGGTCCAGAATGGTTCCTTTCCACTGGGTGATGGGGCCATTACCCTGTTTCCACCCATGCTGAGTCCTGCAGCCTATGATGTTCCTCCGGGGCTGGGAAACAGGTTTGCTCGGCCGCACACTGGTCCGGTGTTTTTTGTGGGATGTTCGTTTCTTCATCATGCTTGCAGATACACCAGCGTGGCCTGCATCATCTCTGGACTGCTGGCCAGGTGTCTTCCCGAGTGGGGTCTTCATTCATCTGTATTTAAGTGAGCAGCAGAGCTGCTGGACTAGGATGAAAATTCAGTATGCTCCAATTTGAAACTTTTCACAGAATTTCAATGTTCTTGTTAATCCATCATCCCAAGCGCCTTTTTTTTGGTAAGTTCAGCAAAAATACGTGAAATCCTAAGTACTCGGCCGGCCACCTAGGCCACCGTCAGCAGCCCGCTAGCCCTGCGGTCCCGCGCCGAGCTCCTGCCCCTGCCCGACCGAGCCAGACGGCGCTGCCCCGTCCCCGGCCGCAGGGCGCATGCGCCCTGCGCCCTCCGACTTGTACCAGCAGAGCCTCCCGGGCCGGCCCCGGCCGGACGGGCCGTACTACCCAAAGGTCTTTTTTTTTTTTTTTTCCCCAACATCTTTATTGGAGTATAACTGTTTTACAATGGTGTGTTAATTTCTGCTTTACAACAGAGTGAATCAGTTATACATATACATATGTTCCCATATCTCTTCCCTCTTGCGTCTCCCTCCCTCCCACCTTCCCTATCCCACCCCTCTAGGTGGTCACAAAGCACCGAGTTGATCTCCCTGGGCTATGCGCCTGCTTCCCACTAGCTAGCTGTTTTACATTTGGTAGTGTATATATGTCCATGCCACTCTCTCACTTTGTCACAGCTTACCCTTTCCCCTCCCCATATCCTCAAGTCCATGCTCTAGTAGGTCTGTGTTTTATT
>NC_041223.1:42917780-42955930 GCF_002837175.3 Physeter macrocephalus
AGTGGGGTGTTAGAGTCCCCTACTATGATTGTGTTACTGTTGATTTCCCCTTTTATGGCTGTTAGTATTTGCCTTATGTATTGAGGTGCTCCTATGTTGGGTGCATAACTATTTACAATTGTTATATCTTCTTCATGGATCGATCCCTTGATCATTATGTAGTGTCCTTCTTTGTCTCTTGTAATAGTTTTTATTTTAAAGTCTAGTTTGTCTGATATGAGAATTGCTACTCCAGCTTTCTTCTGACTTCCATTTGCATGGAATATCTTTTTCCATTCCTTCACTTTCAGTCTGTATGTGTCCCTAGGTCTGAAGGGGGTCTCTTGTAGACAGCATATATATGGGTCTTGTTTTTGTATCCATTCAGCAAGTCTGTGTGTTTTGGTTGGAGCATTTAATCCATTAAATTTAAGGTAGTTATTGATATGTATGTTCCTATTACCATTTTCTTAATTGTTTTGGGTTTGTTATCGTAGGTCTTTTCCTTCTCTTGTGTTTCTTGCCTAGAGAAGATCCTTTAGCATTTGTTGCAAAGCTGGTTTGGTGGTGCTGAACTCTCTCAGCTTTTGCTTGTCTGTAAAGGTTTTAATTTCTCCATCAAATCTGAATGAGATCCTTGCTGGGTAGAGTACTCTTGGTTGTAGGTTTTTCTCCTTCATCACTTTAAATATGTCCTGCCACTGCCTTCTAGCTTGCAGAGTGTCTGTGGAAAGATCAGCTGTTAACCTTCTGAGGATTCCCTTGTGTGTTATTTGTTGTTTTTCCCTTGCTGCTTTTAATATGTTTTCTTTGTATTTAATTTTTAATAGTTTGATTAATATGTGTCTTGGTGTGTTTCTCCTTGGATTTATCCTGTATGGGACTCTCTGTGCTTCCTGGACTTGATTGACTATTTCCTTTCCCATATTAAGGAAGTTTTCAACTATAATCTCTTTAAATATTTTCTCAGTCCCTTTCTTTTTCCAAAGGTCTTTTTAATTTAGAGTTTTATAGTGCCTTTGGCTTAAATAAATCCAGATGAGCTTTTTGTTTTGGTAACTGCTTCGTAAATGTTTTATTTGGACATGAGTCTGTTGTTGGAATTAATTTGATTACATAATGAATGAAGAACAGCCTTTGTTTAAAAATTTTTGTTTTCTGGCTTCCCTGGTGGCGCGGTGGTTGCGCGTCCGCCTGCCGATGCAGGGGACCCGGGTTCGCGCCTTGGTCTGGGAGGATCCCACATGCCGCGGAGCGGCTGGGCCCGTGAGCCATGGCCAGTGAGCCTGCGCGTCTGGAGCCTGTGCTCCGCAACGGGAGAGGCCACAACAGAGGGAGGCCCGCATACCACAAAACAAAAAAAAAAAAAAAAAAAAAAAAATTTTCTAACTTATAACAATAGAACCTGGACCAAGAAAAGAAAAATGTGGAAGTATTTCATTGCCAGTAGTAAACTACTGTTTATGGGTAGCATCTGTTCCCTTTCCACTTACCTTGAACTTCAGATAATCTGTGAATCTTCCTGATAGATCCAGTTCCATAGTTAATAATGGCAAATGAATATGTGGCTTAATATTTTGTGAGAATATGGGTTAAAAGGTTTACAACTCATATCATATTCCAAAAGACTGTTAAAATTCTCTCTAAATAGCCTGCCAGTTGCCTTGTTTATTCACCGTTCTCTCAGCCTCTTTAAAAAATCCCCTCAGAGTTATGAGCAGTTCAAGCTTGGCCTTTGGACAGGTAGCCCACAGGGGGAGCTCTTACTATTCAGGCAGCCCCTTTGGAGGGCTTGTCACATATAGGTAGGATGGGTTTTCATAAGGACTAAACCTTTTCAAACAAAATTAAATTCATTTTGTCATTTTTTTCTCGTTTCTTTAAACTGAGTAGGACATCATGAAAAAGTGTAGGACATCACGAAAAGTGGGTTGGAAGAAGGTTGGGGAAGAGTAATAGTTGAAAAGAAGACTGATAAATGTGCCCTCATAATGTGGTATTAAGTACTCTAATCACCAATAGGATGGATTGAGAAAGCACAACATAAAATTTCCACAAAGAGGAGCTTGACGTAATTCTATGAGTCCATATCATATGTATTCTACGAGTCCATATCATATGTATTCTACAAGACAGCCAGCCTGGTCTCTTCAAAAATGTCAATGTTCAGATTAAAGGAGACTGAAGACTCAGTACAATGTGGGATCCTTGATTGGATCTGCATTGATAGAGAAAAGCTGCTATAAATTTTATTATTGGAATAATTTGGTAAACCTGAATATAGGCTGTATATTAGTTAATATTCCATTAGGCTGAACTTCTTGGGTATAATAGTGCTATTGTCTTTGATCTTAGGAAATATATACTAAAGTATTTAGGGGTGACAAGTACCTGGAAGTTACTTTCAGATGGTTCAGAAAAAAGAGAGAGAGAGAGCGAGAGTGTGTGTGTGTGTGTGTGTGTGTGTGTGTGTGCGCGCGCGCGCACGCGCGCGCATGCAGGCACATGCTTAGTGCTGTATGAGTTTGGGATTTTTTTCTTTCAGACACTTATTTTACACTAAATGATATTCTGTGGGTTTTGCTTCTTGTTTTTTTTTCTTCAGGATGAATGGTCATTTGTGACCGTCTCATTTTATTTTTTTCCTTTTGTCCACCTCATTTTACTAGCATGGAGCTGCTTGGGGCTAGTTCTTGAATTCAGTTCTGTAAACTTTTCTTACATTGCAATGATTAATCCTGTAACTTAGGTAGCATAAATATATGCTATTATTGATCATCAGTAGAATAGTAAGAAAATATGGATGGATTTGTGCAATTTCATCACCTCTAAAACATATTTTAAATGCATTTCATTAACATGCCCTTAAGGTTGCTAATAATAATCAGGTTCCAAAATGTGAACCATTTTATAGAAACATTAGATTCTCTAAGTTAGCTACTTAGAGCTCATCAGTTATATTTAATAATTTGTGAAACATTTACTTGTAAGGCTGGTCTGGGAGTGCCATTGAATGTAAATTGAGGTGCAGAGTTCTCTGGTCTGTGTTATTGCTCTAGAACAGATAGAACATACCCTATATGGCAGAGATCAATAACCCACTGTTTTTGAGAAGTTTAAGAGACTCTTTTCAATATTCTTTAACTTTGGTGGCTTAAGGACCAGGTAACCATTTGCTAATTGTATCTGAGGGTTTAATAATAAAAACAGAATTATAGAAACATATTCTTCCTGTGTTTAGGGCTGCTTTTTTAAAAAAATATTTATTTATTTGGTCACTCTGGGTCTTAGTTGCAGCTCATGGTCTCCTTAGTTGTGGCTCATGGTCTCCTTAGTTGTGGCATGCGAACTGTTAGTTGTGGCATGTGTGATTTAGTTTCCTGACCAGAGATTGAACCCCGGGCCCCTTGCACTGGGAGCGCAGAGTCTTAACCACTGTGCCACCAGGGAAGTTCTTCCTTTGTTTAAAATGTATGAGATCTGTTTTTTTAATCGAAGTATAACTGACCTACAACACTACATTAGTTCCAGGTGCACAACATAGTGATTCGGTATTTCTATATGTTACAAATGATGTTGGTTACCATCTGACATAATAAAAAGTTATTACAATATTTTCTATATTCCCCATGATGTACATTTCATGCCCACGACTTGTTTATTTTGTAACTGGGAGTTTGTACCTCTTGACCTCTCTCACCTATTTCACTCACCACCCCCCACCCCGCCCCGCAACCACTTGCTTGTTCTCTGTATCTGTGAGTCTGTTTCTGTTTTGTTATTTGTTTTTTGTTTTGTTTTTTTAGATTCTACATATATGAAATGATATGGTATTTGTCTTTGTCTGGTTTATTTCATTTAGTATGATACTCTTTAGGTCCATCCATGTTGTCTCAAATGGCAAGGTTTCATTTTGTAAATAAGTTTCAAATGAACTTATTTACAAAACAGAAACACAGACTTAGAGAATGAACTTATGGTTACCAGGGGGAAAATGCGGGAGGGGAGGGATAGATTGGGAGTTTGGGATTGACATGTACATACTACTATATTTAAAATAGATAACCAACAAGGCGCTACGATATAGCACAAGGAACTTGGCTCAATATTCTGTAATAACATAAATGGGAAAAGAATTTGAAAAGGAATGGATACTTGTATGGGTATAACTGAATCACTTTGCTGTACACCTGTAACTAACACATCATTGTTAATCAACTATACTCCAATATAAAATAAAATTGTTTTTAATTTCATTTTTTAGGGCTGAGTAACATTCCATTGTGTGTGTGTGGGTGGGTATGTGGGTGTACCACATCTTCTTTATCCAGTCACATATTGATGGGCACCTAGGTGGCTTCCATATCTTGGCTGTTGTAAACAGTGCTGCAATGAACATAGGGGTGCATATGTCTTTTTGAATTAGTGTTTTTGTTTTCTTTGGAAAAATACCCAGAAATAGAATTGCTGCATTGCATGGTAGTTCAATTTTTAATTCTTTGAGGAACCTTCTTACTGCTTTCACTGTACGTTGGTACATAGTGGCTGCACCAATTTGCATTTCTACCAACAGTGCACAAGGGTTCCTTTTTCTTCACATTCTCATCAGCACTTGTTATTTGTTGTCTTTTTGATAATAGCCATTCTGACAGGTGTTAGGTAATATCTCATTGCGGTTTTGATTTGCCTTTTCCTGATGATTAGTGATGTTGAGTATCTTCTCATATGTCTCTTGGCCATCTGTATGTCTTCTTTGGAAAAATGTCCATTCAAGTCTTCTTTCCATTTTTTAATCGGGTTGTTTGTTTGATGTTGAGTTGTATGAGTTATTTGTACATTTTGAATATTAACCCCTTATCAGATAGATTGTTTGCAAATATCTTCTCCCATTCAGTAGTCTGCCTTTTTGTTTGGTTGAGTTTCCTTCACTGTGCAAAAAGCTTTCAAGTTTGATGTAATCCCATGTGTTTGTTTTCGTTTTTATTTCCTTTGGCCGAGCAGACATATCCAAAAAAACATTGTTAAAATTGATCTCAAAAAGCATACTACCTACATTTTATTCTAGGAGTTTTGTGGTTTCACATCTTACATCCACTTGGAGTTTATTTTTGTATATGGTTTATTTTTGTATATGGTATGAGAAAGTAGTCCAGTTTGATTACTTATTTTTGCATGTAGCTGTCCAGTTTTCCCAACAGCATTTATTGAAGAGGCTATTTCCATTATATATTGTTTATCATAGATTAATTGTACCAGAACTTTAAAAAAAATTGTCGAATCTGAGATTGCTCCTTTTTTCTTTGTTAAGTAGTCTTGTGCCTCCTGTAGTGCTTACATATTCTGAGGGTGAGTTTTTTTCTCTCTCTCTCTCTCTTCTGTTGGTCTGTCTGACTGTCTCTGGCATTGGTCAGAAAAGGAAAGTGAACATATATCCGGAATTTTCAAATAAGCAAGAGATAAAGGAAAACATCACCCTGAGGAGCAGTGATGACAGAGTCTGCTCATGGTTGCTGAGTGGTTGAGTCTGTCGTGAGACAGACATACTGGGAAGACTGACTGAAGCTGAAGCTGGCCTCACCAAGGTGAAGAGCATCATCTATTGCCAGGGGAGAGAAGCTACTGATGGCTTCTGTGCTCTAAGAACATGATCTCATCTCCCTGTTACGGAGGAGCTTGCAGCAGTCAGACAGGAGTTGCCCATCTTCCCTCTCCACCTCAAATCCCGGTCTTTAACCTTGCTCTCTTGGGAGTTTTTCCCTGCTGTCAGTCAGTGCCAGTCTCTCCGCCTGTGGCAGGCAATCCTAGCCTCAAACTTTCTCCATGGCTTTGGTGCAACAATTAGCCCTTCCCTAGGATACATTTTCAATTCCTCTTTAAAAAAAAAAAACAAAAAAACCCACAACTCTCCCTGGACTGGACGCTGCTGCCCCCTAAGCCATCATCCTAGTTGTCCCTATTTATTTCCTTCTTTTGACCGACTATTTCTTGGAGTTTTTTTCTCTGCTAGCTAAGTGCCTCCATTTACTCAGTATCCACTTGTCCACTCGCTCTGCCCTCACCACTCTACTGAGTGTGCTCTCTCAAAGATTACTTCTGAGATCCTGAATGCAGGGGCTTCAAGTGTTCATTTTTCTGAGTTTTGTGCAGCTTTTGACAAGGCGCCCTGCCCGTCCCTTGCGCCTGGGACTGTGACGCCCTGCTTCCACTCTTGCTCCTCTCTCTCAGCACGTTGCCTCTGTCTGTGGGTCCTCATCCTCCTCCCGCCGCTGAACCCCGCCCACGGCCTGGTCCTTGGTCTTCTTCATTCTTCCTCAGTAGTTTCTCCCTCTTGATCTTGTCCGGCTCAGCAGCTATGAGTGTCTCTGCAGTGTGGACCATGTCCACTTTTCTAGCTCCAGAGCCCATCTTTGCCTTCACAGAGCCCTGTGCTTACCCATCGGTGTGTCTTTTGCTCATCCTGTTCCCTCAGCCTGTAATTCCATCTCTATAGCTTTCCCCTTAACATTTGGACTAAAAGAGATTCTGGTTAAAATATCCTGTGATAAACCGTAATGGAAAAGAATATGAAAAAGAATATATATATATGTATAACTGAATCACTTTGCTGTACAGTAGAAATTAACACAACATTGTAAATCAACTATACATCAGTAAAAATTTTTTTTAAAAGAGATTCTGGTTAAGATAAAGTAAGCGCTTTACTCAGAGTAAGGGAAAACTCATACATTACCATCCTCACTCCCACCCCAGCAAAGACTCATTTTGTATTTCTCCTCCTTTGTAAAACTTATCAATATTTCACTTTGACAAAGTGAGTAACTATTTCTTTAAGGTTAGTCTCCACTAAGCTGCAAGAGGATAGACACCACACATATGCATCCAGTTCACCGTTGTGCCGATAGGTCTTGGCACGTAGCAGGTGTGCAGTAAATTTCTGTTGAAGGGAGGAATGAATGAAGTAGGAATTGACCTTTAAAGATTTGCTAGTAAGCTATCAAACTTTATCTAGGTAATTAGATTTTTTTTTACATTTCCAAAATACATGTTCTTTTTTATAAGTGTAATGATTAATGTTCAATATTCTTGAAAAAGTTTAAGGATGATTTTTATAAATCAGTTTTATTTCAGTCTGATTTTTAAGGAAATTTGAAGGGTATCTGTTGGAATGCATGTTCCTTTAACTTTCTGTTTTCATTTTCACTGTCATGTTTTTCTACAGCTAAGGCATTTCGAGTATTGATTCATTCTTTTGGCACTGTTAATGTTAATCTTTTAAAATGGTTTATTGTTTTCTGATTATAGTAGTAACATGCATTCATTACAAAAGGCTTAGAAATACTGAATATCCTCAGTTAAAATTTGGTTAATTTCTTAATACACCTTTAAATATGCATCTGCACACACATGCACACTCATTGTTTTCTCTGTATGCGATTGGATCTTATCGTATATAGTAGCATATGTATTTGCCTTATACTACAAGCTTTTTCTTTGAAATATCCTCCTAAATGAGATGTGCTTTTTAATGGTTTCATGGTTTTACATTGTGGGAATGTACCATCATTTATTCAACGATTCCCTTACCTTAGCAGGGTTAAACCTGTTGGTATAATATGCAACAATTGAGGTCCGCTTAAAATATTTTTAGCTAATATAACATACTTTTCAATGAACATGCTTTATTACTAATGAGTTAGCTTTTAGTGGGAACATTTATACTGCCAAAGTATTTACTCTGTCGACCGTAGCAGAATACTGTAGAACTTCTTGCTGTGCCTTCACATGGCGGAGACAGAGAGAGGAAGCAAGAGCTCCGGTGTCTCTTCTTATAAAGGCACTAAGTCCTATCATGAGGACCCCATTCTCATGACCTGTCTAAACTTAATTACCTCCTGTTATCTCCATATAACATCATGTTGGGGGTTAGGGCTTCAGCATATGAATTTTGTGGGGTTGGGGGGAGACACAGTTCAGTTCATAGCAGTCAACAGTGAGAACTATTTCAGACACTTTTGTTTTTACCTAAATAGCATTTTTAAAGTTAGGATCTCGAATTGTTCTCATTTTATCTGTGGGTAAGAGTATCTGAAAATCTTCATAGAAAAAATAAAAATTACTCACAATTGCTTACTCATCATGGGTTATATAGTTAAATTATGCATCATTGGCATAAAACTGAACTGTGAAATTGCATGAAATTGCTGAAATGATTGTACTGTCCCATTCCATGAATGTTCATAGTTCCAGAAAAATTGAGAATGGCTCTTAATGTCTTTTAAAATAGTTTATGAAAAGAGACGTTAGAGAATTTCCTTTTCCTATGTGGCAAATCATAGCCAATTTTATGGATGATTATGATCACTTACTGAAGTTTCTTTTAAAATTAGTCTCGTTCTCTCCATAAATAAATGATACAACTAACAAGGAAGGCTTAGTATCTTATAGTGCTTTATATTTTAAAAAATATTTATATAACATCATTTTAAAATGTCAATGATAAGTTGATCTTATAACAACAATGTCACTAGGGTAGAATAAATATGATCTCCATTTAATATTGAGAAACTTGAAGCTTGGAGAAATTATTTTACCTAGGGTCAGAAATTCAGTTTGGGTCCATTCTGTTACTTCAAGTCATATATCTTCTATGTGTTCAAAGAACATAGAACCATCTATATTACCTTTGTCTGAGAAATAATAATTAATCAGAGAAAGATACTAATAAATGGTTGCCTTTGTAATTATGTAGAAAAGTGAATAGCTAGAAGATACTTTGTATAGTTAAGGTACTTGAAAATTCATATATAGCATTCTCATTTAAAAATAATATAATTAAATAGTGGTATATTTTAAATGGTCATTTCTAAGAGCACTGCTAATTTGCTATTGTCCTTGCCATCTTTTTATTGTTCCTTTTTAAGGTTTTAGAAATTTATTTTAACATTGCTTTCCTGGAAGATACAATATATCTTATATTTGTATCTTATATCTTATAATATTTCCCTATTATTTATCACGTTTTGTTTACTTCTCTTAAATTCTGTTTTAATTTAATGCTTTAATTCGTAACCTCGATCCCCTTTAATTTCGCCTTTTTATTCACATTTTTGTGTGCTCCTGAGCTTCTGTACCTTCAGCTAACATCATCACACAGCTTTCCAGCCTTGTTGTCAGGACATCCCAAATTAAACCAGTCTAACATTTGCTGAGTTTCAGGAATGAGTGGTGGTAAGGAAATGGTGATGTTGGATATAAAGAAAAGATAGAATCCCATGGATGTGGGTGGCTTTGGAAGGCTTATTAAAAGAGGCAGAACTTGAGCTGACTCTTGAAGACTGAGGGAAATTAAATTAGGAAAAAGAGAAGAGTATTTCAATAAATAGTTGACAAGGGGAGGCTCACATGTTGCTTCCCTCTCCCTTTTCATCACCAGTTATATAGAATCCCACCATGGACTGGTCCCTTTCATGATCATTTCCTGGAGCAAAGTGCTAACAGTGTGATTTATTTTCTTTGGGGATCCCATCTCTTTGGATTATCTCTTTTCCTTCCACGTGCTTAGTAAGATGAAGAGGGAATGCATGCAGACATGCTCTGGGAAGGTCTGCAACCTGTGGGCTAGACCAGCTCTGTTCCAGGCACTCTGGCAAATGGACTTCTCTCCAGCTGGTTGGTGTCTTTTTCCATAGTGCCCCTTCCGGTCTTTTCTGGCATCAGTGTGGTAGACAGGTATGACCCTGAGGGAAGGGAATAGGAAGCCACCCAACTTTCTTGGTTTATAGGCTACCTTTAAGATTAAATGTGTAAATAAAAGGAGTCCTCCATGGGGATGTGTGTTAGCCCATTTAGGGACATAACGTGGAATTTGGAATTACGTTTATTAAAAAAGAGAGAGACACCGTGAATAAGTATTTATTTTCTTCTGTGCACATGTTTTCCTGTGGCCCTTGTAGGAGAAGGGTAGTTGTGGCAAGACAGGTGGAATCTTGCCGTCTCTCAACCTTTTTTCTTTTGGTATGACCACATCTCAGTCACGCTGAAGAAAATAGATACAGCAGACCTAGCCGAGTGTATGGACAGGGGACTGGGTATGGAAGACAAAGCCCTGTATGGAGGGAGTGAAGCCCCTGCAGTGGGGTAGCTCCAGTGTGTATTCTGCCTTCTGCCAGTGTAGCTGCAGGCTTAGCAGGCGACAGCCTCGATTTAGCAGCAGGATTTGGAGTTACCAGGATCTGTGGAGAGCCAGGTAGTTTGTCTCAGTTGCCTCAGTCTGCATAAACAAGTTCTCTACAAAAAGGGCAACACTTCCGCATCTTAATTGCAAAAGTATTTGGTGCTGGAACTTCTCTGGAGGCGCGGTGGTTGGGAATCCGCCTGCCAATGCAGGGGACGTGGGTTCGAGCCCTGGTCTGGGAAGATCCCACATGCCATGGAGCAGCTAAGCCCGTGAGCCACAACTACTGAGCCTGCGCTCTAGAGCCCGCGAGCCACAACTACTGAGCCCATGCTCCGCAATAAGAGAAGCCCCCGCTCTCCACAACTAGAGAAAGCCCACGCGCAGCAATGAAGACCCAACGCAACCGTAGATAGATAGACAGATAGATAGATAGATGATAGATAGGTAGTATTTGGTGCTGGACTTCATTTCTGAAGCGAAAGTAAGATCATATTAAAATAAGCGAAGCTCCAGGACACTGATTTTTAGCCTCTGGATTTTTGCTGGAGTGTATAGTATTTACTTTTTATTTTTACTTCAGAAGAAAGTAGGCACATCTCTAAGCCTTAAGTAACAGTTGTGAATATTACTGTTGGACCGCAGGGCTATGTGGAGGACATCAAGGAACATACGAGAGTGGGAGTGTTACTATAAAAGGAGTATGTTGTCATTGGAATTAAGGTGGGGAAATCTCAATGGAATCATTAAAACCCAAGGACGAAAATGAAAATAAAGACCTGTACTCAGAACACTCTGGCTCTAGGAATCTGGCTTGCTTGGAGGCAGAGGGAAAATTAGGCAATGAGTAAAACTACAACATTTGATAGGTGAGCACAAAAGTACTAATTGGATTTTTTTGTGTGTGTGTGGTACGCGGGCCTCTCACTGTTGTGGCCTCTCCCGTTGCGGAGCACAGGCTCCGGACGCACAGGCTCAGCGGCCATGGCTCACGGGCCCAGCCGCTCCGCGGCATGTGGGATCTTCCCGGACCGGGGCACGAACCCGTGTCCCCTGCATCGGCCGGCGGATTCTCAACCACTGCGCCGCCAGGGAAGCCCTACTAATTGGATTTTGTAGGGAGACCACTTGGGGGTGAAAAGGATCAGCTTTAAAAACAGACGATAATGGAATTAGAAAAGGAAATTTCTAAATTTAAAATAAACCAGAGTTTAGGCAGTTGAAAGAGGCCTTTGGGAAGACGTAGGGCCTAGAACTTCCACTCATGCAAAGCCTCCTTCATCTCTAGGCCTCCAGTGCAGGGCAGAGACTTACCATGAGGCTTTTCTCCTGGTCCCAGCACAGTCCCCAGGAAGCTAGACTGGGCCATAGGAAAACTCCATTCTCATAGACCAGGTAGCCTCCTTTGTCTCTTTCCTCCTCACTGTTTCATTTCTAGGAAAACATTCTTAATTTTGAATGCTTCAAAATCCTAATCAAAAAGTCTTCAAGTACAGATTTTAAGATTGGGCTCCGTAGGGCTTCCCTGGTGGCACAGTGGTTGAGAGTCCGCCTGCCGATGCAGGGGACATGGGTTCGTGCCCCGGTCTGGGAGGATCCCGCATGCCGCAGAGTGGCTGGGCGCGTGAGCTGTGGCCGCTGGGCCTGTGCGTCCGGAGCCTATGCTCCACAGTGGGAGAGGCCACAACAGTGAGAGGCCCGCGTACCACAAAGAAAAAAAAAAAAAAAAAAAAAAGATTGGGCTACGTAAATTTGCTAAATAAATCTATGAGTACAGAAACAATGCATGAAGTTTTAGTATTTATTTACTGTAGCCAGTATTATCTGCATAGAAAAAAATGTCAATCCAAATGAAAGAATTAACTTCAATTAGAAAATAATACGGTTTACTGAATTCTTCTCCCTTTTTCTTTAAAACCATGCAGGTAATATATGCCTTGAACACTAAAAATGATGAGCACGAATCTGCAATTCAAGCCCTCAAAGATGCTCATGAAGAAGAAATCCAACAAATTCTTGCAGAAACAAGAGAAAAAATATTGCAATATAAAAGCAGAGTATCAGAGGAGTTAGACCTTAAGAGAAAGATTCAAGTTTTAGAAGCATCATTAGAAGATCACATAAAAATGAAGCAGCAGGCTTTGACAGAATTTGAGGCTTATAAGCACAGAGTTGAGGACATGCAACTTTGTGCAGAAGCCCAGCATGTCCAACGCATAGTAACCATGTCTAGAGAGGTTGAAGAGATTAGAAGGAAATTTGAGGAAAGAGTACGGAGTTTTGGACAAGTCCAAGTACAGTTTGAAAAAGACAAACGGTTGGCATTGGAAGATTTGCGAACTGCTCACAGACGGGAGATCCAAGAGCTGCTGAAGTCACAGCAGGATCACAGTGCCTCAGTTAGTAAAGGACAGGAGAAAGCGGAGGAGCTGTACAGAATGGAGGTGGAGGCCTTAAACAAGACACTGGAAGAGCTAAGGCTTGAGCGGAAAAAACTAATTGAGGATTATGAAGGCAAGTTGCGTAAAGCTCAGTCCTTTTATGAACATGAGCTAGATACTTTGAAAAGGTCACAGCTTTTTACAGCAGAAAGCCTCCAGGCTAGCAAAGAAAAGGAAGCAGATCTTAGAAAAGAATTTCAGGGACAAGAAGCAATTTTACGAAAAACCATAGGAAAATTAAAGACAGAGTTACAGATGGTACAGGATGAAGCTGGAAGTCTTCATGACAAATGCCAGAAGCTTCAGATAGCACTTGTTACAGCAGAGAACAGTGTTCAGGTGAGTAAAGAATATTACATTCAACACATGGATTTTTTTTTCTACTTTTCTGTTTTTCTTTTCGATTAGACCACTTTAACTTTCTTTTTTCCATTTTGCTTTTTTCTACTTTTCTTTTGTGAGAAGATCCGTGAAAAGGTAATCTTTATTACCCTGTAGCTGTTATTTCCTACAACAATTTCAGATATGAAAGGCCCAAAAAGATAAGCTTAAAACCTTATTGTTTATGAAAGGATTTTTTAATAACATGTTAATATTTTCCCAGTGATTTGGGAAGTTTAAAATATTGGTCTTTAACTATGTTTTTTTCCTTTTCCTCCATTGATGATGGGGTCTGCACATCAGCTGATGTCCAGACACTGAACAAAAAATTAAGATTGCTTTATAAATAGGGGTATGGCACAAGTCTAAAAAAAAAAACCAAAAGGTCTCTCTGGCAAGTCTCTTTGTTTTTTGGCATAGAAAATGTCATAGGTGTGTTTTTAATATCTGTGCAGCATTTAAATATATTAGAAAGGGTCGAATAGCCTTTCATGATTGGGTCATATGACTTATGAAGATAACAAGTTATGTGTCACTGATACAGATTCAAAACTAGGTATTGTTAAGTGTGACTTTTGAATAAGAGAAAGTTGCTGCTGGTAGTTTAAATGAATTTTTTAGCTTAGCATCATTCTTGCATATTAATAATGGCTATTTGATTTTTCTTAGGTTCTTCAAAAACAGCTTGATGATGCCAAGGAGGGAGAAATGGCCTTATTAAGCAGGCACAAGGAAGTGGAAAGTGAGCTAGCAGCAGCCAGAGAACGTTTACAGCAGCAAGCTTCAGATCTTGTCCTCAAAGCTAGTATGTCTGACCACAGTGCTTGGTGTATTCCTCAGCTAAAACCAACACTTAAATGTTAATTCGAGACAGAATTAGCCTTTTCTTCTCATATTTTAAAATTATTTAGATTCTAAACATGTTAAAAGGTTCTGTTATCTTGTTAATCATAAGATGAGCAAATGATAACTTATTTTTAGGAATATATTTCTATAAAAAAATTAAGAATTATAGGTTTTAGCACCAATAAGTCAGTGACTAAAAGAAAAACACTCTACGAGGCTTTGTCCTTTAAAAACGTGTCCTTTTAAAACATAAATATTTTAAAATACTTAAATTAGTGGAACTAAATTTAAATTACAACAGCCTCATTTCATTTGGCTTATTAATAAGGATCATTTTACATACTAAAGCTGGGTTGCCTGTCCTGATGTGGCTGACGTGCTCATTTCGAAGCCTTCACTAGAGGAGTGGGGTGACCTGTATCAATCTGAAGTGACATTTCGCTGGGGTGTTTGGTGAGCCAGGGGAGGCCTTTGAATGAGTTCTTTGAGGATGTCATCTGATTGACTGGCTCACTGGTGAATCTCAGATTACCCTCCCCCTGAAGCAGAAGCTTTTCGACTTTAATGTGTATGAAAATCACCTGGACAGCTCGTGCAACCACGGACGCTAGGCCCCAACCCCAGAGTTTCTGATGCAGTAGATCTGGGGCGAGTTTCACTTGTGACCGGTGCTCCCAGGCGCTGCTGGTCCAGGGCGCTTTGAGAACCACTGTCCTAACGCATATGCCTTCTGAGCATATTTTCTCATATTCACTTTCCATCTCTCTGTCTCTGTTCATACCACCCCCACACAGACACTTTTGTCTTTTTGCTGTTGTCATTTTAGGTTTTCATAGCCTTGCTGTCCTTATCTGTCTCTTGCTCTGCCTCAGTTCTTTATCCAGGTCTGTTGTCTACAACAAATTTAGTTTCAACCAAACTGCTGCCTGCCATCTTTCCTTGCTGCATACAGATTTCTTCCTCTTTATGTTAGAATTTGAAAAAAAAAAAGAGATTAGAAAAGAATAAATTACTCATTGTAGTGCCATCGTGCTACTCAGTGCATCTTCTCTTACTTTGTTTTACTCCCAGGACTTTTATATGTACCCTGAGGAGTTGTTTCTACCTCAACTTGTAGAGCTTGAAATCTTCAAAAATGATTGGAATGGTCCTAGGTGCAGGGAGCAACATCAGTGATGTGAAATGGACTGCTTTCTAATTTAAGTAATTCTACTTGGATAATAAGTATTCCCATGGTAAATATTTCTATTGTATACAGTGAGGAAACCAAAGAACTATTTGTACACGCAGACCATTTATTTTACTTCCATATTAAGTACATTGTGTCATTAACTATAAACTGTTTTATACCACAATGTAACAGATTTTAAATTGGGGCTTTCTTTTGGGGGGGTAGGTCATATTGGAATGCTTCAAGCAACTCAAATGACCCAGGAGGTTACAATTAAAGATCTAGAATCAGAAAAATCAAGGGCCAATGAGAGATTATCTCAGCTTGAAGAAGAAAGAGCTTTTTTGCAAAGCAAAACCCAGAGTCTGAATGAAGAGCAGAAGCAGCAGGTTTTGGAACTGGAGAAGGTAAAGAATGAGGGGCTTCACACCCGCCCCCTGAAAGGAAAGAAAGAAAGGTTCAGTTTTCCTCTTTTTCACATTTTACTTGGAGTATTAACTTCTATTTCATAGTGACAGTCTATGTCTTAACTCTAGGAATTTTTTGTTTTTATTTTACTTTATTTTATCTTATTATTATTATTATTTTTTTTTTGGTACGCGGGCCTCTCACTGCTCTGGCCTCTCCCGTTGTGGAGCACAGGCTCCGGACACGCAGGCTCAGAGGCCATGGCTCACGGACCCAGCCGCTCCGCGGCACGTGGGATCCTCCTGGACCGGGGCACAAACCCGTGTCCCCTGCATCGGCAGGTGGACTCTCAGCCACTGCGCCACCAGGGAAGCCCTTTGTTTTTATTTTGAGGAGAAAAGGTATTTATATAAAGCTGGGCTATCCCATATTGTGTATATGTTCAAAATATTGCTGATAACAATTTATAATGTAAAAACTTAGGACATTTCAACCTATTTCAAGCCAGAAGCTGAATGAACTCTTACTTCAGTGGGATGTACATTACAGTTAATCATATTTATTTTTCTGTTGATGAAATGTGTTATTGTGTATACACCTAGGAAATGTCTGTTAAACTGAAAAGGATGGCCAAAATCAAGCCCTGAAAATTCATATACCAACATACTTAATTTCTAAATGAAATAAATAAGACATATGATGTGTAGAGTAATTGCTGAATATTTATTCCAGTTTTTCACATATCTACAATACCAGGTGAGGGTTTGGGACACTCCTCCTTCTCTCAGCAGCCAAGTGTATTGAAAAGTGTCTGTTCTCCTAGCCCTTGTTTGCCTCCCACTCTCTCCTTACCTCGTGTGGGCTGGTTTCTCCTGCCACCACTCCACAGGCTCAACATTGGCCTCAGCCTCCAGTGACGTCCTGGCTGCTGGACTGGTGGGGGGGGATCTTGTCTTCCTGGGATACTGACTCCTCTGAGTTACAGCATCTCTCTTCGGTTCTCTCACACTTTCCTCCTGTCTCTCAGGCCCTGCAGTCTTGTCTGTGAGCTTCCCTCTTCTCTCTGTGGCCTTACCTTTTTTTTTTTAATTTTTATTTAATTTTTTTATTTTTAAATTAAATTTTTATTTAACTTTTTTAATTTTAATTTTTGTTTAAAATTTTTAATTGGGGTATAGTTGATTTACAATGCTGTGTTTCAGGTGTACAACACAGTGAATCTGTTATACATATACATATATCAGTCTTTTTTAGAGTCTTTTCTGTGTCCTTACCTTTGATGTTCCTCTTGCATTCTCATCTCATTCCACAAGCTCATCCATTCCAGTAACATCAGCTGTCACTTGGTCAGTGATATCTCCCAAAGCCGTTCGTCTAGGCCAGATCTTTTCCCTGAACTTGAGTCCTGTGTATCTAACTCCCACTAGATATCTGTTTCTCACAGATGTGTCAAATCAACCTGCCTAGAACTTTCTCCCCTCAAAATACTATATTTCCTTTACTCCTTTTTTCAACCAGTAGCACTATAGTCTGTCTAGTTCGGTAAATCAGAAACCTGGGAGTCGTTCTTGATTACCGTTTCCTTAATCCCCTTATAGAGATTATCTCAGCTTGAAGAAGAAAGAGCTTTTTTGCAAAGCAAAACCCAGAGTCTGAATGAAGAGCAGAAGCAGCAGGTTTTGGAACTGGAGAAGGTAAAGAATGAGGGGCTTCACACCCGCCCCCTGAAAGGAAAGAAAGAAAGGTTCAGTTTTCCTCTTTTTCACATTTTACTTGGAGTATTAACTTCTATTTCATAGTGACAGTCTATGTCTTAACTCTAGGAATTTTTTGTTTTTATTTTACTTTATTTTATCTTATTATTATTATTATTTTTTTTTTGGTACGCGGGCCTCTCACTGCTCTGGCCTCTCCCGTTGTGGAGCACAGGCTCCGGACACGCAGGCTCAGAGGCCATGGCTCACGGACCCAGCCGCTCCGCGGCACGTGGGATCCTCCTGGACCGGGGCACAAACCCGTGTCCCCTGCATCGGCAGGTGGACTCTCAGCCACTGCGCCACCAGGGAAGCCCTTTGTTTTTATTTTGAGGAGAAAAGGTATTTATATAAAGCTGGGCTATCCCATATTGTGTATATGTTCAAAATATTGCTGATAACAATTTATAATGTAAAAACTTAGGACATTTCAACCTATTTCAAGCCAGAAGCTGAATGAACTCTTACTTCAGTGGGATGTACATTACAGTTAATCATATTTATTTTTCTGTTGATGAAATGTGTTATTGTGTATACACCTAGGAAATGTCTGTTAAACTGAAAAGGATGGCCAAAATCAAGCCCTGAAAATTCATATACCAACATACTTAATTTCTAAATGAAATAAATAAGACATATGATGTGTAGAGTAATTGCTGAATATTTATTCCAGTTTTTCACATATCTACAATACCAGGTGAGGGTTTGGGACACTCCTCCTTCTCTCAGCAGCCAAGTGTATTGAAAAGTGTCTGTTCTCCTAGCCCTTGTTTGCCTCCCACTCTCTCCTTACCTCGTGTGGGCTGGTTTCTCCTGCCACCACTCCACAGGCTCAACATTGGCCTCAGCCTCCAGTGACGTCCTGGCTGCTGGACTGGTGGGGGGGGATCTTGTCTTCCTGGGATACTGACTCCTCTGAGTTACAGCATCTCTCTTCGGTTCTCTCACACTTTCCTCCTGTCTCTCAGGCCCTGCAGTCTTGTCTGTGAGCTTCCCTCTTCTCTCTGTGGCCTTACCTTTTTTTTTTTAATTTTTATTTAATTTTTTTATTTTTAAATTAAATTTTTATTTAACTTTTTTAATTTTAATTTTTGTTTAAAATTTTTAATTGGGGTATAGTTGATTTACAATGCTGTGTTTCAGGTGTACAACACAGTGAATCTGTTATACATATACATATATCAGTCTTTTTTAGAGTCTTTTCTGTGTCCTTACCTTTGATGTTCCTCTTGCATTCTCATCTCATTCCACAAGCTCATCCATTCCAGTAACATCAGCTGTCACTTGGTCAGTGATATCTCCCAAAGCCGTTCGTCTAGGCCAGATCTTTTCCCTGAACTTGAGTCCTGTGTATCTAACTCCCACTAGATATCTGTTTCTCACAGATGTGTCAAATCAACCTGCCTAGAACTTTCTCCCCTCAAAATACTATATTTCCTTTACTCCTTTTTTCAACCAGTAGCACTATAGTCTGTCTAGTTCGGTAAATCAGAAACCTGGGAGTCGTTCTTGATTACCGTTTCCTTAATCCCCTTATCGGTTCCAAAGTCCTGTCAGCTCTGCACTCTCTCCGCCTTCCGTCAGCTCACTAGCCTACTGCCAAGATGATTGTTTTTTTACAAAATGTCAGTCACTGAAGACATTCTGCCTGTGGACAGCAGCTTTAGCCCATGCCTAAGAGTTCCTGCCCACCCTTCCTGATGGCATCTCTCTTCCTCAGCACCCCTCCCCTTCTTTCTCCTTCCTGCTTCTCTGGTTGAGCCCTGACTGGTACAGTTTTATAGGTAAAAGCTATGATCTATGATGAGGGGGACTTCATGTCTGAGCTGTGAAACAAAAAGACCTGGGGGTGATGGTGGTAAAAGAACCTTAAAAATGTTGTATTCAAGTAGGGGCTCTGGTTTCTGGTGGCCCCAAGTCAGGGAGAGCTAGCAGAGGGATTGGGATCCAGTTCTAGAACACTGCTCTGAGCCCTGAGCCCCCGGTACCCCCATCCCTGTAGGGGAGGCTTGAAGGGAAGAGCTGACACCCAGTCTGGCCCAGGCAAGAAAGAAGAAGCTGGGCGTTTCTGTTTCCTCTGTCTACACCTTCTGGCTTTGAAAGGAAAGAAAGTCCAGTGCCTTACATTCAAGAATCTTCCCTAGGGCTTTTTGCCCTCATTGGGCCTTGGGAATAATGATAATCTCTTTATTATGTAAAATAATTGCTAACAACTATAAAATATTTACAGTAGGCTGGGTATATTGCTAAACATTTGGGGGCACATTATCTCATCTTCAGCAACCCTGTAAAATAGGTTCTTCCTTATCGTTCCCATTTCACAGATGGAGAAACTGAGGCTTATAGATGTTATGCACGCATGGTACCCCCAGTCACATGGCTAATAAATGGCAGAGCTGGAACTTGAACCCAGGTCTGTGAGACTCCAAAACCCATGTTCTCCACCTTGCAGTGTGCTGCCTCCTATGACGTGAGGACCTTTTACTTCCACCTGGGTAGTTCTAGGGACCTGCAGACTGAGCCAGGCAGGCAGGTGCTGTAGAGGCCAGACAGCAGGATCTCTCTGCCCATCCGGGAGGAATTAATGATCCAGAGGAGGTGTGTCTGTCTTCCGAGAGTCTTACAGAGCATCAAGGCGGGGATCTGCTCCAGCCTCTAAAGAGATTTAAAACATCTTTCAACCTCATTTTCTTGAAGTTTTACTTTCTCGTCTTCCTCTTTCATAACACCACGTAAGTTCTTCAAAGAGTAGCCTTCATCCAGTACCTCCATTTCCTCCTTTCGGCCTGGCTTCCCCTCTCCTGCTCTGTTGTACTGGGTCCTAAGGCATCAGTGGGAACACAACCAGCACACCCTGAAACTGTACCCATTTTCTCAGCAGCACTCACACCTCTTGGTCACCCCCTGCCCACCCTTTGTCTCTGTGACGCTCTCCTCCTTCCCTAATGACTCATGTCTCCTTCACTGGCTCCTCTTTCTCCTCCTGTTCCCTAAATTCAGATACTTCCCAAGTTCTTCCTTTCTTTGTTTCCTTTCTACTTCCTCCCCTTGACAAGTTGTCTTGGTTTGCTGGGGCTGCTATAACAAAACGCCACAGCCTGGGTGGCTTAAACAACAAACATTAAAAATAAGTAACTAAAAATTTTTTTTTAAAAATTTTAAAATGTCAGTTTCAGTGATTGCTCATTCTCATCAGAATAGAATCCAGAGGCCTTAGCATAAAAGACCCCTGGTCATCATTTGACCCTGCCTGCTTCTGAGCCTCATCCCTCTCTACTCCCAGCCTTGAATCCTATGTTCTAGCCACACTGCTCAGCTGCATGGGTTTCTATCTCCCTAACTTCACTGCCTGGTAAACTGCTTTCTCAGCCTTCAAAGTGCTGGAAATGGTTATGAATGCAGGCTTTTGACATCAGATCTAGGTTTGAAATTTTCTCATCTCTTGTTTCCTGATGGGCTTGTGAGAGTTAAATGAGAGCATGTGTCATCATCAGCTCAGATGTTTTCTCTTCTGGAAAGCCTTCCCTGATCGATCAATCTCTCTCTGTCTCTCTCTTTCTCTTTCTTTCTCTCTCTCTCTCTCTCTCTCTCTTTCTTTGTCTCTCACACACATCACATTGTTTCCCACCCCACCCAGGTTAGGTTCCTTTCCTGTATACTCTCACAACATATGATGCATGCTCCTTTCATAGAACTTAAAAAATTATATTGCCACACTCTTTTGACTTTTTTTCATCATTAGACTGTTCATGCTTAAAAGGCATATAATTGGCATGCAATAAAATTGTATTGAATAGTATCATTGGAGTGGGTAAATTGGTAAGCCATTTTGTGTACAACTTTGACATATAGGAAGCCTTTTTCTCTTAAGCCTGCAGATGTGCTGACTCGCACTTGGTTCTAACCTAATAATAGTGTATTTTATCATTTGTTTTAAAATTACTCATTTTGCCTGTGCCACCCTGTCATTTTCTGAGAACACCCAGTGGTGTATTCTCATGTACCATATCTAAGTCCTGTAGCACTCAGTTCATCCAAGTTTGTCTATTTACTGAGTATTCAAAATACTAAGAGCAGTAATGAAAAAAGCAGATGCCAATTATTGATCTTTATTTTTGTTCAATTTTAGAAAGTAAATGAGGCAAAGAAAACTCAGCAAGAATATTATGAGATGGAGCTAAACAACCTGCAGAATAGACTGGAAGGAGAGTTGGCCCAATTAAATGAGGCCCATTCTAAGACTTTGGAAGAATTAGCTTGGAAGCACCATATGGCAATTGAGGCTGTCCACAGTAATGCGATTAGGGATAAGAAAAAACTGCAAATGGTGAGTAAAAATTCAGCCTAGCATTGCATTGTAAATTGGTGGGCTTTCTATAATGATCTAGCCGCTGTCTTGTAATCACTCTGTAAATCTCGGTTCAAAGAGTAACATACATAAAAGTTTTTACAGGGGATGTAGTTTATTAAATTGATATGAGGCACTTCTACTTGGTGTAAGCCGTAATAGAAACACTCCCTTGATCTTGAGACAGCAACATTGGTGTCCTCCTCAGGAAGCCTCACTAGTTGAAGCGCTTATTCTCCTGTAGACAGTTTCCTTCCCTGGGAAAATGATCTGTTTTGTTTTGGTTTTGCCCTCAAATAAGTAATCAGCTCACTAATAGTAATACATGACAGACAGTAATTATATAGTAGAAAAAGCAAGGTATCTGACAGATTGGGGCCTTACACTGAGCTCTTTGCTTACTAGCTGCTTATTCTTGGGTCCCAAAAGCTATGCCTGAGGCTCCTCATTTGACAGACGAAGATAAGATCCATCTTGTAATATCCCTGTGAGGGTTAAGTGAGGCAAAATGTTAAAAACCCAGACATATCTGAGCATACAGTGATAAATAATTGTTAGTATTTCTTACTGTGTGTGCCAGACACTGCCATGATGTTTTACGTTTATTTTTTCATTTAATCCTTATAACGCTGCTTCTGGTTTCATTGCTATACCCATTTTACTGAAGAGGAGGTGGAGGCACAGAGGGGTTAAATACTTGCCCAAGCACATGCAACTAGTAAGAATCAGTCAGACCTTGAATTCAGGTCTCAGGTATCAAACGCTAAGGCATTTAGCCACCACATTGTGTAGGCATGTATTAATGATGGTTGTTATGTGTTTATATCATAGCACTTTACAGTTTACGGAAAGCTTTCTTATATATTCCTTATTATTTGTGTCTTGGAGATTAATGACGTTTTTATTCTATGGGTGGTGAAATAGGTTTAATAAACCTAAATGATTTACTCAGAGCCACAAACCTAGTAAATAGAAGAGGTAGCATGTGAATTGAGATCTTCTGCCTCTATATTTCTTCCTTTTCTGACAACCAGTTGGAAAAAATAACACCTTAAGTTAATTAAAAATTCAAAATAAAACTTCTGTTTAGAATATTTCTATCTAAACATACTGCTATATGTTTATATAACTAAAGACAAAACTTAATGATATGTTATTTCTCAAAGTTGTGGTTGTACTTTTTTCTGTGCCAGCTCACTATTCCAGGACCAATCAGTACAGCTTTAATTGATTAGTTGATTAGTTAATTAATTAAGCGTGTGCATGCTTACCGACTCTGGGTATATGTATCAAGTGTTCGAGGTTTTATAGTAAAGGATTTAGCAGTAACTGTGGCTTCAGTAATCTTTCCCATAGCTATTTTTTGTTATTCTTTTTCATTTCTACATTCTATTTTCACCTAAACCTCCTCCTCTCTTACTGGAATATTTAAATTGCAGGTGCCTTTTGCCTCTCTTTATTCCTCTGTATTAAGTTCTAAGTGCTAGAATCAAGGCATCTTTCATCAATATAATTTTTACCTCATTACTACTCTTCTAATCATCCCTTCACCCATTAAATTTCAATTTCTGAGCTACCTGAAAATCTACTTTCATCCATTTGCATTTCTTACAGACTTTCATTAAAGCATGGTTGCCATAAGGCAGATGACATGAATTTCCTGTATGTGAACATAGTCAAAACCTCTTAGGATAGCCTCATCTTTACCCTTGTCTTTTCTCAGAATAACTTAGCACTTGCTGCTTCATTCCTTTCTTGCCCAGCTAGTTCATGTCTGAGCCTAAGCTAAAACCAGCCTCCTTCCAAATAGTCTTTCTCCTATGTCAAATTATCTTTTAAAGAACATTTAGCTAAAAGTGACTTCACCATTCCTTATTACTTAGCTACCAAAAAGGATGTGAATATACAGAGAATCCATGTAGAAAAGAGATAACACAGCAGGCCTGAAACTGCCATCCTTAGAAAACATGGTGCAAGGTTGGCCCTTGGCTGGTGTCTAGAACTTGAATTTCAGGAGGGTTCCCACCATTCACTGTTTATGCAAACAATATGGTTTATCCTGAACATGTACTTTCCTTCCTGGAGTCTTGAATTTTGGAACATGCTAAACTGGCCAGCCTCCAGTAAGAAACCTGGCACTAAGTCCCTCATGAGCTTTCTTTTTTTTTTTTCCCCCCGAGTATGTTTATTTGGGAAATGAAGTTAATGATCATGAAAGTAGACATCTAACCACCTTGACTGAACTGACAAAGTTCTGTACCATTTTTATAGACACCAAGGCAATTTTACAAATCCATCCTAAGTGTAAGGATATTATTTAGGGTTAAGGTAAATTTATAAAATAATAATTATAATGTATTTGTTATATTTCTCATATTTAGTTATTTACCAATATCTGAGTCTATGAAAGTTTTCTTTTTTCTTTTTTTTTTTTTTTAATTTTTATTGGAGTATAGTTACTTTACAGTGTTGTGTTAGTTCCTCATGAGCTTTCCTAGTGGACATTTCACATGTGTTGTCCCAACATGCAGGAGAGTTCTGTGTGAGAGGACTCTTAGAAGCTTGAGTCTGGTTTCCTGCAGACTTTGCCCCATGTGCCTTTTCTCTTGCTGATTGTGCTTTGTATCCTTTTGCTGTAATACAAATAGCTGTGAGTACAACTAAATGCTGAGTCCTGTGAGACATCCCAGCAAATCATCAAACCTGGAGTTTGTCTTGGGGACACCCAACATACAACCCTATTTATTACTGTTCTCACCTTACACTGTAGAAATACTGAACACCTGTAACATACCTTGTTCTTTGCTACTTCCGTGGTTTTTGCACATTCTTTTTCTTCTGCTTAGAATGTTGTATCTCCCTCTTGCTTCACCACCTTTTCTTACTGGTACACCCCAAACTATGCTTAGGAATTGCTTTCTCTGTGGACGTTTCACACCAAGCCAGCACTTATCAGTTCCCTATTCATATAGTCCAGTACTCCCCATTACATCTAATTTTAATCACATATTCTTTAATGAGCCTATTAAGGGCAGGGGCCATGTCTTATTGCCTTTGTATCCCAAGTAGTAAGTAGCATGTCTGGCACATAGTAGGTATTCTTCAGTAAGTATCAATTTTAGTAGTATTGCTCTTGAGATACCTTAATTTCTTACTTGTTAATCCTTGACTACATTCCAGTGCTAGACCCCTGAGTTCCAGAAGTGTTACTAAATTTTGTATTTTTATGTAAATATAGAAGAATTATGAACCCAAGAGATAGTTAGAATTTTTTCTCATCTCACCAAGTTATCATTTATATCACACATTTCTTTTTTTTGACTTCAGGTTGATCTAGACCAGTCAGATATTCTTACCATTTAAAAAAATGACTTAACCACTGCATCATAAGTGATTCAGAATGATAGAATCTAAGCCCCTAGGATTAATTAGATTCACTGTTAACTCTGATATTAATAGTTAAGTATAAGACTAACTTGAAGAGCAAGGCATCAAAATATAAAACAGAGTAGTCTTTTTCTTGGAGTGTTCGAAGTATACAATATTTTCAATTTTGTTAATTCCTAAAAATTTCTTTTTCTAAGGAATTGGAGGCACAACATAAAAAGGAAAAGCTAAACCTGGAAGACGATAAAAATCACCTTCAACAAGAGCTAGAAAACCTGAAGGAAGAACTGGAAGACAAGCTGAATTCAGCCAATCAAGAGGCAAGAATTCTTTAGGCCAATCAATCACCTATGTTATATCTCATTGATAGTACCTTATTTGGTAACATTGTATAAGTAGATGAGCCTCAATGAAGGTAACATATCTGGAGTAAAAATAATCAAAAACTTTCTTTAAAGCTGAAATTTTCATAGTGACATTGATTATATCTCACCAGGTAAAAATTTACTACAAAAAATATTGGACCAAGATGCTTTTGTGGGGAAAAGCAAAACAAAGGAGAATATCCCGTTACAGAAAAGAAAACAAAAGAGTTTTTTCTACCCTTTTGCAAAACATTGACTTCGTATTCTCTACCCTGGATCTTTAGATAGTGACATCTAAAATAATTTTTAAATTCTATATGAAAATAGTATTGTTTAGCTTGGAAAAGAAAAGACTAAGAATAGAATAAAATGTTATAAATCAAAAAGTTGTGAATAAAAGAAATGTAAAGACAGTTGAAAAGCTATAATATTGCTTGTTCCATCCCTTTCTCTCCTGTGTCCTGGTTCATCTGCGTCCTAGAACAGCCCCCCTACTGTCCTCTTTTCCTTCCTTTCCAGCTCATCCTTCATGGGGCTCGTAGACTGGTCTTCCTAAAACAAGTTCTTGTCTTGATGTGTCTCATCTTGTCAGCTGTTCCTACCTCACTGGCCTCATCTTTCCCAACAGTCTTTAAGTCCTGCTTTCTCATTACTCTGCTTCTGCTCACAGAAACCACACCAAAACACATGAGGGCCCCTGGGCAGGCTAATGATTTGCACTCAGTTTTCTTTAATTATCTTTAAACATTTATCCAGAGAAGGTACCAAGTCATCCACTGCATACCTCTCTCGCGGTCTGTGATCCTTGTGGTTATGGTGTCCTGCTGTCATTAGAAGGTGGTTTAGTGACCATCTGTGTTTCTCATGCAGGTGTCCTGGAGTTCTCCTCTCAATTCCAAGTGGTTTCAGCATTCCTCCAACCTACATATTGTAATCTCGCTGAGAAGAGTTCTAATTAATATGTAATTGATTTTGCTTCTAGATACATTCTCAATTATGTTTTAGCACCTTGGTAATATTTTGGTGCTGCTTTAGAGTGGCTCCCAAGAATCTGCCTGACTCTTCCCTCTGTATGTATCTGCCTTCCCTTCATGCTGGGACATTTTCTTCCTTGTCCTACTTTGCTGGCTACGATCTCCAGAGACAGTAAGCATTCTTGTTTTGTTTCTTGCTCTTAAAGTGAAGGACGTCAACATTTCACAGTTAATTATGATGCTTCTCTGAACGTTTATTTTGTAAATGCTCTTTATCAGGTTTAGAAAATTCTCTTGTAATTCTAGTTTCCTAATTAAAAAAAAAATTACAAATTGATGTTGATTTTTCTGCATCTATTGGGAACATACTCATTTTTCTTTAACTTGTTAATGTGGTACCTTACATTAATCAATTTTATAATTTTAAATCAACCTTGGAGTTCTAGAATAAGTACGAGTTAGTCATGACAGATTATATATATCTTTTTAATATAATACTAGATTCAGTTTATAATATTCATTTTAGGATTTTTAAGCCTAGGCTTAAATAAGATGGCTTCGTGCTTTTCCTTCTTTATACCATCCTTTTCTGGTTTTGGAATCAAGGTTATATCGAGCCTCATAAAATGAAGTAGGACTTATATCCTTTTCTTTTCTGTGGAAAAGCTGTGTAAGATTGAAATGCTTTTGTAACCTTAATTGCATTGTGGTTCATATGAAAACAATTTTGAAACTTGTTAAGGTCTAGCATTGTGACCTCACACATAAAAGAAGTTTAATGTTCTGAGTGCATCCACTCGTTTAATGCAATGTAGTCTGTATTCCGGTTCATTAAATCAAGATTTTAAGCTATTTCTTCAAATATTCTGTATTCTTTTCAATTTTTATCTTCTTGATATGTCAGTTTCTAAACACTGATACTATGATGGTGTATTTGCTTATTTCTTCTTACATTCTATCAATTTTTGCTTTGTATATTTAGAGGCTTTGTTATATGCATACAAATATAAAATTGTTTTAGCTACTTAACGAATCATACTTTTTGGCTTAGTCTGTGTTATTTGATATTGTATAAGCTGTCTGGTATATCTTTTTTCATCCAATGACTCTGTTTTTCTGCATCCTATGTTTACGTGTGCCTCTCGCCCAACACATATAGCTGCATTTTTTTTTTCTTTTTTTTTTTTTTTGTGGTACATGGGCCTCTCACTGTTGTGGCCTCTCCCTTTGCAGAGCACAGGCTCCGGACGCGCAGGCCCAGCGGCCATGGCTCACGGGCCCAGCTGCTCCGTGGCATGTGGGATCCTCCCAGACCGGGGGCATGAACCCGCATCCCCTGCATTGGCAGGCGGACCCCCAAGCACTGCGCCACCAGGGAAGCCCCCATATAGCTGCATTTAAAAAAATACCTAGTCAGAAGTTTTGCCTTTTAAATAAATATTTTATTCCACTTACATTTATTGGATGGAAAATAGATACATCTGTGGAAAGACAGGAGGAAAGAATTAGGGGAGTAGTTCATAAAAACTGAAAGTGATTGTTTTAGAAAAAATTAAGGAATGTACTGTCTTCATAAGTTGGTAGATCTTGATACCCTTCCAAGTGAAATAGCCTCAAAATGTAAGTAGTTCAACTGTGGATCTAGATGATAAATTCATGAATGCCAGAATCATAATAGTATATTAAGGGAAGCCAGTGAGTTTAAAATCTCAGGTGGAGGATAACCCTGTTATCCTATGAAATGTTATTTTGGGATCACCTTTGAAGACAAAATAGTAGGCTGAATCGTCAATAATTCTGACCATTATGGTCTTTTAAAATGTTCTTATAACATTTAAGTTGTAGATTTTCTTCTGGAAATAAGCTTTTTAAGTGGATATATATTTTTTTCAATATTTTGTTAAAATGAAAAGCATTTGGATTTGTTTATTATAAGATGTTCTATCACAGTTGTTATGCTGCATGACACATGATAGGAGATCAGTAAATATTTGACATCAATTGTAGTAATATTTTTTGGATCTGTCTCCTAACATAAAAGAAATAAAATCAAAAATAAACAAATGGGACCTAATTAAATGTAAAAGCTTTTGCACAGCAAAGGAAACCATCGACAAAAGAAAAGACAACCTACTGAATGAGAGAAAATGTTTGCAAAAGACATGACCAATAAGGGGTTAATATCCAAAATATATAATCAGCTTATACAATTCAATATAGAAAAATAAACAACCCAATCAGAAAATGAGCAGAAGACCTAAGTAGTCATCCATATGTCTACTTTGGAAAAATGTCTAACAGGCACATGAAAAGATGTGCCACATCACTAATTATTAGACAATGCAAATCAAAAACAACAATGCCATATCACCTCTTACCTGTCAGAATGGCTACTATCAAAAAGTCTACAAATAACAGATGTGGAGAAAAGGGAACCCTCCTACACTGTTGGTGGGTATGTAAATTGGTGCAGCCAATATGGAAAACAGTATGGAGGTTCATCAAAAGACTAAAAATAGAACTACCATGATTCAGCAATTCTACTCCTGGGTAAATATCCAAAGAGAACAAAAACATGAATTCAAAAAGATACATGCACCCCTCTGTTCATAGCAGCATTATTTACAATAGCCAAGATACGGAAGCAACCTACGTGCCCATCAACAGGTGAATGGATAAAGAAGATGTGGTATATATTGGATTGGCCAAAAGGTTCATTCGGTTTTTTCCACAAGATGGCTGTAGTAGCCCTTAGTTGTCTTTAACTTCATTTGAAACAATTTTGTTAGATTGTATGTGACAACTGTCATATCAACGTGCATTTAAAAAAAGACTTACCAAAACTGGCTAATTTTTGTATAGCCATCTTAATATTGAAGATGGAAGAAAAAACATTTTCAGCATATTACGCTTTATTATTTCAAGAAAGGTAAAAACACAACCAAAACACAAATTAAGATTTGTGGGACTTCCCTGGTGGTGCAGTGGTTAAGAATCTGCCTGCCAGTGCAGGGGACAAGGTGGGTTCAATCCCTGGTGCAGGAAGATCCCACATGCCGTGTAGCAACTAAGCCTGTGCAGCACAATTACTGACCCTGTGCTCTAGAGCCTGCGGGATGCAACTACTGAGCCCATGAGCCACAACTACTGAAGCCTGTGTGCCTAGAGCCCATGCTTCGCAACAAGAGAAGCCACCGCAATGAGAAGCTTGTGCACCACAACAAAGAGTAAGCCCCCACTCACCACAACTAGAGAAAGCCCGCACGCAGCAACGAAGACCCAGTGCAGCCAAAAAAAGAAAAAAAAGAAAAAAGATTTGTGCAGTGTATGGAGAAGGTGCTGTGACTGATCGAACATGTCAAAGTGGTTTGTGAAGTTTTGTGCTGGAGATTTCTCGCTGGATGATGCTCCACGGTTGGGTAGACCAGTTGAAGTTGATAGCGATCAAATTGAGACATTAACTGAGAACAATCAACATTATACCACGTGGGAGATAGCCCACATACTCAAAATATCCAAATCAAGCATTGAAAATCATTTGTACCAGGTTGTTTATGTTCATTACTTTGACGTTTGGGTTCCACATAAGTTAAGCAAAAAAAAAACCTTCTTGACCATATTTCCGCATGCTATTCTCTACTTAAACGTAATGAAAATGTTCCGTTTTTAAAACAAATTGTGACAGGCGATGAAAAGCGGCTACTGTACAATAATGTGGAATGGAAGAGATCATGAGGCAAGTGAAATGAACCACCACCAACCACGCCAAAGGCCGGTCTTCATCCAGAGAAGGTGATGTTGTGTATATGATGGGATTGGAAGGGAATCCTATATAATGAGCTCCATCCGGAAAACCAAACGATTAATTCCAACAAGTACTGCTCCCAATTAGACCAACTGAATGCAGCACTCAACGAAAAGCATCCAGAATTAGTCAACAGAAAACACATCATCTTCCATCAGGGTAACACAAGACCATGTGTTTGTTTGATGACCAGGCAAAAACTGTTACAGCTTGGCTGGGAAGTTCTGATTCATCCTCTGTATTCACCAGACGTTGTACCTTTGGATTTCCATTCATTTCAGTCTTTACAAAATTCTCTTAATGGAAAAAATTTCAATTCCTTGGAAGACTGTAAAAGGCACCTGGAACAGTTCTTTGCTCAAAAAGATAAAAAGGTTCGGGAAGATGGAATTATGAAGTTCCCTGAAAAATGGCAGAATGTAGTGGAACAAAAGGGTGAATACATTGTTCAATAAAGTTCTTGGTGAAAATGAAAAATGTGTCTTATTTTTACTTAAAAGCTGAAGGCACTTTTTGGCCAACCCAATATGTATATAATGGAATATTACTCCGCCATAAAAAAGAATGAAATTTTGCCATTTGCAACAAGGGATGGACACAGAGAGTATTGTGCTTAGTGAAGTAAGTCAGATAGAGAAAGACAAATACTCTTTATGTTAATGCTTCTATGTGAAATCTAAAAAAGGAAAACAAACAAATGTATATAAGAAAACAGAAACAGACTTACAGATATAGAGAACAAACTAGTGGTTACCAGTAGGGACAGGGCTGGGGGAGGGGTTAGATGGGGTATGGGATTAAGAGGTACACTCTACTATGTATAAAATAAGCTACAAGGATATATATTGTACAGCATGGAGAAATATAGCCATTATTTTGTAATAACTTTAAAATGGAGTACGATCTATAAAAACACTGAATCACTATGCTGTGTACCTGAAACTAATATAATATTGGAAATCAACTATATGTCAATAAAATACAGAAATAAAAAAATTTAAAATAAAATTTATAGGGCTTGATATGGTAAGTGGTAGAAAGTGACTCGGGTATCTAGCTTAGGTATTTGGACAGATAATAATGCCACTGTTGGAAGATAGGAATCTGTACTTCCTGTAGAGGAAAAATACATTGGATGGCAAGACATCGAGTTGTTTGGCTATGCTGACTTTGCGGTGATTGTGAGACATCTAGGCTGGAACTAAGTAGAGTGTGCAGGCTTGGAGCTAAAGATCAGGCAGTTCTGGAAGCCATTTAAGTAGAAGAGCTTACCCAAGGGTAGCTAATGAGAAGATTGCTGGTAACAAGAAGTGCACCAATATTGAATTAACAGAGCCAGGAAAAGCAATTGAAAAGGAGAAATCAAAAGCATGAGAACAAGGATTAATGGATATCAGAAAAGCATGAAAGCAGATACTTGCAAGAGGGTGGAAGTGCCAGTGTCAGACAGTGATTAGGATCAGACTATGAGGCCTGAAAATGTTATGCAATCAAGAGTTCTCTGAGGACTTACCTGTAATGTCAGTAGAATAGTAGGATAGAGGCCAGAGTTAATAGGTTTAATCTGAATCATAGTGGATGACAATGCTTTTTTAAGACTGTATGTAAATGGAAGAAAAGAGGAAAATGAAGTTAGATTCTTTCTTCAACCTTGTACCAAAAAAGTTCCAGGTGGGCTAAGCATTGAAATGTAATATTAAATCATGAATATAAATATAAATAAAATACAAAACTCAAGTGACAAAAATACAAGGACAAAGAAGGCTTTTTGAAATATGATGGCAGTGTCATGAATTAAAAACAGAATATTTGTACAGATATCAGAACAAACCATAAGCAAAATTAGGAGAGAGGAGAAACTGGGAGGGGTGGAATAGGTGATTGGCAAATTGTATGAGTATTGATTGGTACCTAATGTTTGTATGTTGCTTTCTAGTTAAAGAACCTGTTTCCATATATCCTTGCATTTAATTATCATAGTAACTCTGTGAGGTAGGTACTTTTACTGCTGTTTTATACTGGCAGACCCAGAACTTGAAACTAGATTTTCTCCTAAATTCAGTACTCTTTAACTCTGTTAACAGTCACTTTTCTTCCATTCATTCATTCACTGCTGCAGAACACATTCTGAAAGCCAGGTCAACACAAAAAGTAGAGAAGATACAAGTAATCTATGTAAACTAGGGAAATGTGACATAAATAGTGACAGAGAAAATTTTACAGCATTGTAAATGAATATTATTTACAAATATGCTAGTTAATTTTCAAATTTAAGGAAAACTGATGTCTTCGTATGAGAATTTAAATTTCTAAAATGACTCAAAGTAGTTGAACAACCTGGCCAAACCAATTATAGCCATGAAAGAAACTAAATAGTCCAACATGTATCTAGAGAGGCACTAGACCCAGAGGATTTTAATGGATGAATTATACTAAATTTTCAAAAAACAAGTAAATCTTCGCTATGAAAATATTTCAGAGCCCAGAAAAAAATGGAAGCTCCCAGCTCATTTTATGAGATTGGCATCCCTTTAAAGATACTAACAAGATAAGATGCTACCATCACTGGAATTGTTCAGCATGTGCATATATCTGCATGGAAAGGAGACAGGAAGTTGGGGGCAGGGGATTTCGGGTCAGAGGGGATTAAAGAAGGATTTTCAGTTTTCTTTGTGATGTCTGTATTTACAGTGAGAAATACGCAGGTATTATTTTTTAATTACCAGTTGTCATTTCTGTAGAGTTTTGATAAGCTTGGCTATTTTATAAAACCGAGATCTTTACTTCGTAATATTTTCCTAGATAATTTATAAAGTATTTCATTTACTGATTTTATAATAGTTCTCATTACTTGAGGTCTGCTTAATCAACAAATTGTCTATTAGCTCCTAATTTCAAGAGTGTGTAAATTCAACTCTTAACAATTTCAAGACACACATTTTTTATGAAAACATAGAGATCACAACATATCCTAATTTAAGCTACATTTACCAGCTTATCAATATTGACCTAAATCGATCACTTTTATAAATAGATGGAGAACAGGGCTCAAATGAAATATAGGTGATTCAATTTTAAAGAGCAGTTTTAAAAATATTTTTATCTAAAAGATCCTTTTTTCTCAATCTTGGGTATGATCTTTATCTTCAATTCTTTTTTATAGGTATTTGATTATATGATAGAACCAGGAATTCACAGGAGCTTGAGGTATCCATGTATTTACATGGTTGCCATGACAAAGGGAAATCATAAATATGGAGGTCTTTTCAAAAAACAACAGATGAAGACTGTCATGGTTGAGTGCTTCTTCCAAATTCATCAAGAAAGATCCATCAGTAAAATTACATCTAAAGAAAAGACTTTAAGAAAACAAACCTGACTGTTTGCTAGTCGATTACACTGAGGTGTGTTAAAAGTACTGTATTTACTTGCAGATTGGCCACCTCCAAGAAATGGTAAGCAAAAGTGAACAAGGTCTTGGCTCTGCAGAAGGACTCATTGCTAGTCTTCAGGACTCCCAGGAAAGACTTCAAAATGAGCTGGACTTGACTAAAGGCAGGCTGAAGGAGACCAAGGATGCTCTATTAAATGCTGAGGTAATGTCATTATCCTGTTATAATCTAAATATCAGCAAGGTAAAAATATAATTTACTTTGCTTAAAGTTTATTACAAACATCACATTTATATATAATTATTATTAGTTTCCTGGGACTGCCATAACAAAGTACTACAAACAAGGTGGCTTAAAACAACAGAAATTTATTCTCTTACAGTTCTGAAGATTGAAAGTTCAAAACCAAGGTGTTATCAGGGCCATTCCCCCTTTTAAACCTCTAAGGGAGGATCCTTCCTTGCCTTTTCCAGCTCCTGGTAGCCCCAGGCATCCCTTGGCTTGTGGCAGCACAACTTCAATCTTTTCTCTGTCTTTGCATATGGCATTTTTCCTGTGTCCTCAACATCTTCTTGTAAGGACACCAGTCATACTGGATTACGGGCTTACCCTATTTCAGCGTGGCCCCATCTTACCTAATTACATCTACACTGACCCTGTTTCCAAATAGCATCACGTTCTGAGGAACTGGGGTGTTAGGACTTCTACCTATCTTTTTGGAAACACAATTCAATCCGTTAACAGTTAGTATGCACAGTTCTTTTACTGGTAAGAGTTGAACTCTCATGTATAGCAACTAAGTGATTCTCTGTGAACTACAGATTTTGGAAAAGATTTGTCTTTCCCATTCAGGGTCATGAAGCAAAGCAAATATTTAGACTGCATTAGAAGGTAGAGAAATGAACCATACAACTAGGGGGACAGTAGCTAGAGATTTATTAGTTTTTCTTTCAGAGAGATGGTTTAAGGTGTGGGCTCTGAAGTCAGATTGGTGGGGTGTGAATTCTGGACCTGTCACTTAGTGTGTAACTTTGGGCAAGTTACTTTTTCTCAGTCTTAATTTCCTCATCCACACAATGCAGGAGAGGCGGGGGATAATAATGCATGTCACACTGCTATTGTCATAATTGACTGAGGTAAACCATTACAGCACAGTGCTTAGCAAGATAGTAAGCACTCAGTAAATGTTGCCTTCAAATTTTATTTTTCTAGCTTAGAATTGGATTCAGTTTCGTTTCTTTAAGTTCCTTGCTCATATTTACATTGTTCTTCTGTCAAATAGTAGAACATAATAAAAAACTTAAGCAAAACCGTATCAACTGTTCATTTTCTGTTCTGCTGGACAAATTTAATTGAGAAAATATAGGTGCTGCATCACAGTTTACCATAACTTTGAGTAAGCTTCTTAAGAGCAAGTGTTTTCTTTACTTCTTTTCCCACCCCAATAATGTCTAATAAAGTGCTTTGCATTCAGTAAAAGAAATACTCTTTGAGAAATTCTACTCCATTCAACACTGTCTTTGGTGGAAAAAAATAATTCTCAGAGGCAGAGTACTTAGTGAAAATGACAGTTGGCTAAGATGGCTGAATTCAGGTTTCAATACTTACTGCTTACTAGCCAGGTCAACAATTTTAGCACTGACTTGCTACTTTCCCATCAATCTGTATATGCCCCTCAACAGTGCTGCAGTGTGCTACTAGCAAGTGGGTGATCCAGAAAGGGTCGTTGTGTTAACAGAAGGATGGACCATCATCTCTTCCTTTTCCATTGTACCCTAAGAGCAGCTACACTGCTGGCAGGGATCGATGGTTGCCAGTGTTGTCCAAACAGGTCATATCCAGCCCCAAGCTCCAGAAAATCACTTGATTTATGCTACTCTACAGAGATTTCATATATATCATAATAACACTAAACCCATGGACCACTGGTTTGAAGTTACAGGATGAAAATAGAAGCCTAAATTTCTCATGATTATTTTAATCATGTCAGTGAGATACAACGATAATGCTTAAGCTTTGTAGATAGCATACTTTTGATATGAACGGGAATGAATTTTAACAGCATATCTGCCTATGTAATGTGTGTACAGGTGAAGATAATTGAATTCTTAGATACCTATGATATGGAAAATTTAGTTAAGATTATTCATTTAATGATGACTTTAAACTATTAAAATAATTTGCAAACTTATAAGCCTTAATAAAATATAGTTTGCACAAGGACATTTAAAATACTAAATGGGTACCATGATCTTATTGTCAGAAAATCTCAAGTAATTGTCATAGATAGCACTATCAGTTATTGTGCTGTAGAATTTAAAAGTTATAATGTAAGCACTCTGTTATTTGAAATAAGCAACAGTGACTTTGCTTTTGAAGACTAGTCTTCATTGAAAAGTTTTTATTCTTCAGAGTGAGCTAGAACAAGAAAGGCAACAGCATGAAGAAACACTTGCTGCCATGAAAGAAGAGGAGAAACTGAGAGTGGACAAAATGGCCCATGACTTAGAGATAAAATGGACTGAAAACCTTAGGTACATTCTTTACTCAGTAATGTAATCTTATCTATACAGACGTGCAGAAAATGGTTTTCTGTCATATGGCTTATATTGTCTCATTGTTGAAGCTGTAGTAGCAGCATTTTTTTTTTTTTTTTTTTTGCGGTACGCGGGCCTTTCACTGTTGTGGCCTCTCCCGTTGCGGAGCACAGGCTCCGGACGCGCAGGCTCAGCGGCCATGGCTCACGGGCCCAGCCGCTCCGCGGCATGTGGGATCTTCCCGGACCGGGGCACGAACCCGTGTTCCCTGCATCGGCAGGCGGACTCTCAACCACTGCGCCACCAGGGAAGCCCCAGTAGCAGCATTTTTAATGAATTTTTCCCATGATTAATTGCAGAGAAATTGGAATTCTCTTTTTCTGCTTAAATATAGATGACTTTTTATTTCATTTCCTGGACTATAACATAGGAAGAGTACTCACCTGAAGTCAGAGGACTTATTGCTCTAGTACCTATTCTGCTGTTGATAATTTGATAAATCAATGATCTTGGATAAGTTACCAATGTACTTTATGGTCCTTAACTATGAAATAATCACCTCTTATTCTGAGTTGGCTTTTGAGGAGGATTAATTAAATGCTTAGAAAACCTGCAAGCAATTATACTGCAGTTATTGAGAGGAGTAATTCTCTTCACAAATTAAGTGCATTTGTTCTATTTTAGACAAGAGTGTTCTAAGCTTCGCGAAGAGTTAAGGCTTCAACATGAAGAGGATAAAAAGTCAGCAATGTCTCAACTTTTGCAGTTAAAAGAGCGAGAGAAAAATGCAGCCAGGGATTCATGGCAGAAAAAAGTAGAAGATCTCTTAAACCAGGTAATTAATAGTCTGTAGATTATGGAGGTTCATTTTCCTTGACATTCTCTAGCTACAGAAATATAAAACATTGTATGTTAATTCACTGTATTTTGTCATTTTTCATAGGGCAAACTTAACATTTTTTAAATGTATAAAATCAAGGAGACATATTCTTAAACTTATGAAACCGTGTACTAAATAATTATGTTACATCTGCAGTCCTAAATACTGAGAAGCACTTAGTTTTTTGGTTTAATATTTGAAATGAATGCATTAAAGATTTTAAATGGAAAACTTATTGTTTGAAAGTATAACATCTTTTTCCAAGCCATTAGATACCATTTAGGCAGTGGAAGGTAAAATTTATTAGATGTTATTCTGATTTCCTAAAACCACTTACCAGAAGTGAGTAATTTACTTTCTCACCAACAGGAAGTTGCCTCTTATGCTTCAAAATGACATAAATGAAAGGTGGTTTTCTAAATCTATCTTCTTATGTCAGGCTTGTTATTTCCAGAACATTTATAACTATAATTAAAAGAATTTGCACATTTTCACTCATTTACACAACTTCTAAATTTATGAATTCTTAACAGTCTCCTGCAAAGCCAGTAATTAAATAGGACTGACTGCATGAGTCACCAGTTGATAAGCAAGTGCAGAACTTGGACAAGAAGCAGCTCAGCAATTTAGTGCCAGAAATCCACTATTATCTTTCTATTTGTGATCGTGATGAATTTCAAAATAAACAGGGCAGGCTTTTTGTAAGATTATTTATTACATAGGTACATACGTGCAGCGTCTTTCAAGAGTACTTTGAGCCTGCCAATTTGTGACTGGTATTTCATAATAACTTATAATGTTACTCTGGAAAGGGAGTATACCTACATGAATATTTATGAGCTTTTATGAATAAATAAATCTGAAACCTTTGAAACAAAAATAAAACAACAACTCTCATTAGAAGTTGGTCAGCATGTTAGCATTGCTTATTAGTTACCTTCTGTATACTTACTTTACATTTCTACTTTGGGATCTAGAAGGACAAGTTTTACTGGGTAGAGTGGTACTACTCCTCTATGATGTTCTGTACTTTAGAAGATTTAATTTTATCATATAATTCAACTACATGATAAAAATGAAAAACATCCTTAAAAGTCCGCCTTGTTTTTCAATCAGGAAGTATTGACATAGACATTTTCTGGCTAGATTTGGCACTGTAAAGAGGGCCCACCACTTCTCCCACCTGTTTTCTATCAAATTATTTTATTCATTATTCATTTACTCTTCCTTATATTAAATTGTCAGATTTCATCCATGCTTCTCTGATATTCTTTTCTTGTCTTGTCTTTTTTTTTTTTTTTTTTTTTT
>NC_041223.1:42955974-42972507 GCF_002837175.3 Physeter macrocephalus
GTCTTGTTTTTTTTTTTTTTTTTTTTTTTTGGATATCTAGTCTACATTGTTCATTCCTGAGAGGACATAATGCTTTGCATCTTGTTCGAGGTCTATGTATTATAAAATACATAGAAAATACATATAAAATATACATATAAATATACATACATATAATATACATACATATAATATACATATAAAATACATACATGTGGCTCCAATTTTTGCTAGCTTGATAGAAAGAATTTTTTAATCAGTTTTCAAAGCAGATTAACCATAAATATCAAGATAACCAAGAATTAATTGCCTCCAAAGGTAAAACTGTTCTGTGCTGCTTCAGGCCATCAGGCCGTTTCCAAAATTATAGTATCTTCCTTTCTCGCCACTTCTAAAATATGTAGGGCACACACATTACCGTAGATAAGCTGGCAAATAGCTGTTGCATCCAGGATTGTCTACCTGAAGAAAGTTAAGAAAACAACTAAACAAAGGATTTCGCGTTAAAGTGAAAGTGGGTATTATGTTAGAGGTTTCACTCTTTGTAGACGTATGAGATGACAACAGTTCTAGCAAGCCAGCAATTTTTTAATGGAAATTTGTTTTGGAAAGAAGACCCTTCCTGGTCCTTTGGATCTTGTTCTCTTGATTCTTTCTGATAGTTTCCTAGAGGCTGTGCTCTGACACCTGCTCTACCACTTTCCACTTGCCTGACTCCTGCTCAGCCCAGCTCCTCAAACCTTCCACCCCCCATCCTGACCCCTACAGCCATTCCACTCTATTCACCCAGCACAGCCTGCACCCCTCTGCACTTAGGGAAAACAGACCTGGCTTGGGGTTCATGACATTAAGGGAGTAAGAGTGGAGAATAGAATGGGCCTTCTGCCAAGGCCTAGGCAGAAGCGTATGTTGTGAAAGGTATCAGAAGATCTGCATTTTCATGTATTTTAATTATTTCTGAGTGAACTGAACACAAGTCTAACTTTTGTGCCTTAGCTTACATGTATTTCATCCTACTTAGAGCAAAGAAGAAGTAATTTGTTCTTTCACATGAATTTAAACTCTTGAGAGTTAAATTTGATTTAAACTAACCCTCATAGCCTATGGATCAGAAAAATGGGCATAGAAAAGCTTAGGAATTTCATTTTTCTTTAATCAGATGTTTTTTACTTTATGAAAAGTTCCAAAAGCTATTATTTTCATTCTGTGCTCCAATCAGAGCCTAATGTTACATCTTTTAGTTTTCTTTTAATATTTCATTGTGTTCTTTTTATTCTATTCAATGATTACACTTTAGTGCAAAACTAATTATGCTTCCTGGGCTGATCAGTGTGTACATTTGAATTCTTGAAAGCAAAAGAACTACGTTGTTATTTTTCAACTCAGTCTAAAGAAAAGCGATTATGTAGATTCCCCTGTGATCGTATTTTCTGTTTGTGATCCTAAACTGTCATCATTTATTTCTTTATTTCACCTTTTTCAAGGCAGATTTAATTTTGGGTCCAGTATGACTTCATTTTCCAGTACCCTCATTCAGATCAGTGGACTGAGAAATTTGAGAGACACACAGATCATTCAGGCATAAAATTATGGAATTTTGTAGTTTATGTGTGACTTTCCATTTTGAACTTTGAGGCCCCAAGGTCATTTAGCTGGTTATAGTGATGTATATGACACAGTTTTTACTCTCCACATATTTACAGTGTAATAGGGGAAAGATTTGTATACAGATACCTACAGTAAAAGTCACTATGTAGTAAGTGACTTTATAAATGGTCTGGACAGTTCGTACTGTAGGAGCAGTGGTGCAGCAGCTCTACCAGCTCACCAAGCTGGTTGTGCACATACCTTCTCAGCTTCATATTCAGGGTCATCACGGCGGTGGCTTGCAGTCATCCATGGTGGGAGTGTTTACATGACAGATACAGCACATGCTACAGGTGAGGGCTTTGTTTTCCAGAGCTGTTAAACATTTACCAACATACTGCTGGGCAGGAGAATAGAGTAGAGAGAGTAGTATAGCCAGTGTGATTGGGAAAGAGTTCATTGAGGAGGTCAGCTTTAGTGTGACTCTTGAATAAGGTGAAGGATGAACACAAATATTTTTATTCATTTACCAGACATTTAATTGAATATACTCTTATTTCCCAGGCACTGTGAGGAATACAGAAAAATAAGAGGACAGTTGGGGAGAGAGATCATTGTGAAAAACTTTGACTTCTAGGCTTGGGATTCAAAGTTCGCTCAATAAGCTGTGAGAGTCTATCAAAGGTTTGTGGACAGAGGAATAACATGCTGAAATTTTTATGTCAGACAGCTTAATATGGCTGTGATGTTGAAGTCAGGATGAAATGGAGACATCTCGATATAAATCCCTAAGTTAAAGTGTCTGAAGCAGAACTCTTGAATGCGTGCCCTGCCACCCCTCTGCCATGCCAGCCTAAGGCAGCCCGCCCCTCCTAGACCCCTGCCATTCCTTACTGCTCAGCTTCCTCTCTCACACTGAACAGCCAGCCTGTCAGCACTTCCTGCTCTCTACCTTCAGAGTAAGTAATCCCGGATCTGCCCGTCTCTCACCACTTCCTGCACTACCAGCCCAGTCCAAGCCATTTGCAGTTCTCTTCTGCACCGCACCTGGAACCTACATTTGGTCTCCCTGCTTCTCCTCTTACCTACCTACAAATTGCTTTCCAACTGGCCAAAGTGGTGCTCTTAAAATATTAAGTTGGATGAAGTTATTCTTCTGCTTCAAATCCACCAGTGGCTTCCCATCGCGTTTAGAACACAATCCACACTCTTACTATGGCCTGCAGTAGCCTCGTGATTCGGACCTTGTGATTTGGCCTCTGGCTGCATTGCCAGGGTCATCTTCTGCCACTTTCTCCCTTCCTTTTTTACAGTCATACTGGACTACTTGGAGTTTCTGGACCACACACACCAAGCTTAATCCATCTCAGGGCCTCTGCATCTGCCAGTCCCTCCAAACGGAATCCTCCTCTCCCAGATCTACGTGGCTTGTTCCTCAATTTGTTCAATTCTCTGCTCAAATCTTAACTCCTCAAAAAGATCTTCCTTGACCACTTTAAATAGCACCCTCTGTCACTCTCTGTCTTCTTATTCTGCTTTGTGTTTCTTCAGAACATTTGTTACCACATAGCATCATATTGATTCTCTTCCCTATTAGAATGTAGTTCCCTGAGAGCTGGATCTTTATCTGTATTGTTCACTGCTGCATCCCCGGAAGCTTAAACGGTGCCTGGCATGTAGTAAGCCCTCAGTAGTTGTTGAATAAAGAAAAACTGAGGCACGGCATCCAAAGAGGAAGTTGTCGAATATATGAAGTACAAATAATTCTACCCAAATGGGACCTGAGTTAAGTTTATTTCACTGAGAATTACCAGAGAAATTGTAAAGGAACAAATCATGTAATTTGATGGAATACTTTGGTAAAGGAGAAGGAAGTGTTAAAACTGACCCAGGATTTGAAACCAGGATAATGAAAAGAAGATCATCATCTGAGACAGGGAGGTCATGACAGACTACTTCATTGAAGGGGGCTGAGGTGGTAAGTTTGGTTTTAGACGTACTGATTCTACAATCCCAGGATATTTTGGCATTTGTCACACTCAGTAGGAAAGAACAATGACGTGAATAAGAAACAGAGCATTAAAATCCATGCTCTTGATCAAGAGTGACTGAAAAGCCCGTTTCTTAAGGCTGTTGCAGCCCGCTTTCTGATTTCTAGACTAGTGCTGTCTAAAATGGTAGTGACGGGCCACCTATGACTGTTCAGCACTTGAAATGAACTTCATCCAAATTGAGATGTCAGTGTAAAATTTATACCGGGTTTCAAAATTTTAGTATAAAAAAAGAATATGGAATGTCTCACTAGTACTTTTTATATAATTTCATGTTGAGATGCTAGTGTTTGGGATATACTGGGTTACATATATGCCTAAAAATAATTTTACTTTATTTTTAATATGGCTACTAAAAAATTAAAATTACATATGTGGCTCTGAATTATAATTCTATTAGCACTGGTCTAGACTATTTAGAATGCAAAATCTTGAGTAAATTTGGCACTATAAGCTCAGGACTCATTCTGCTGGCTCTCTTAACTCTTTAAGAAGTTTTATGTTAGGAAGAAAGGAATTCTGTCTCTTTAGAAATCATATTTCTGTCTATTGAAAAAAGATTATATTTTCATCAGTTTTATGCCCATTTAAAATGAGTAACAGTTCTACCTTTTAAGGGAAGAATAGCTGCAAGCAGATTCTGAGGTAGAAGGAATAGAAAAGGACTTGGAATAATCATCTCTTCTCAGCTAATTCGAACCATGACCTTGACGGAAGCCCTAAGCAGTGCCAGGAGATCAGTGAAGCTGACCCTGAAGGTTCAGAATCCTCTCCCTAGAAATTAGGAGGGCAGGAACTATGTAAAAGAAACATCAGAGATCCAGCCTGAACCCTGGGAAAAGAGAGGAGTTGGGTAAGGAAGAGGGAAGTCAAAGGAAGAAGAAGTAGGAAAACGAAGGGAAATAACATGGAGAAAAGAGAAAAGCCAGCTAGAACAGAGAGTGGGAATAGCAGGCATGGCTCAATTTTGCTTTCTCAGAAAATGTGGAATGGAATTAAAGTCTACCAAAAACCAACCAACATCCATTATACTTCATTCTTCCTACTTCAGTTCCTGGATTCAAAGTTAATTTGCAATGTTTTCCGTAGTAGATATGGAGGTTTAAAATTTTTCTTCAGTCAAAAAAATGAATGACATTCTTATTTCAACTATGTTATATCCTCTTTTATCAGACCTATGTTATTTTTCTGCTTGTTTTTTTTTCCTTCTAAAATAAATAGTACTAAATTGCTTTCTGAATTAATTTGCAAATCTAAAAATATTTAATTTTCTTTTCCCTGCCAAAAACTCCCTTTTGCAAATTTAAGTCTATCCAGTTTTTATATTGACATCTTTAGGAGAAGAAAGTGAAGAGTTGAAACTATGATATCTATACCTAACTTTAAAAGAGATGTTAAAATACTGGGTAGTTTTAATGTGTACTGAGTGTGTGTGTGTGTGTGTGTGTGTGTGTGTGTATCTGTTCTGCAAAATACTATAGTAGGACTGTGATGAAATGCAGAACAGTTTGTGCCTTGAGGGGTACTAGGGCCCAGAACACACCTGAAAAATACTTAAGAACTTCTAGATGGCATTGTAGTAATAAATCAATTTAATCTATTTCTATTTCCTATGGCACGATACTAAAAAAATTAAAATATTTTGGATATGAAGGCGTTAAATGGATGTATGATTATAAAGTTATTTAAAGACGTAGTCTCTGAGAAGTGTTAAGATTACCTAACATATTAGCTTTTCTCTACCTTAATTTCATTTAAAAGCCAGTTATTACTAATTTAGTTAAAATGTTAAACAGTTGTTCATGACTTTTTCTTCTAGTTTTTGCTTCAGGGGAATTATTAAAGTTGTGATTCCTACTTCTAATCTTAGGTTTATTGGTGCTCTTCTCTAGATATTAGTATATTTGAAATTAATATTAGAAAAAGCTTTACATAATTTAAGAAATTACAGTATTGTATATTAAATATTTAATTTTGGAACATTTTATTAAGATCTAACATTTTACTTGAATTGCAACATAAGATTAGTGTAGATATTGCTTCAAGGAATTTAGAAATTTAACAAATGTCATTTCTTTTGTTAGTAATGAAAATTTTATTCTATCTATTGGCATTTGATGACATTTTGACATATGTCAGAAATTCAGTGCTTCTGATATGCCAGGCACTGTGTCAGACCAGTGATGGGGTTGTAATGATCTCTCCCTTCTCATTGCTTATAATCTAGAAAAGAAGGCAAATAGAAATAACAGTGTGACACATTAATTCATTACAACCATGGGACGCAAGTGTATGTACCAGGAGGACCTATCATAGTCTGGGAACTTGGGGAAGGCTTCTCTGAGTGGGGGATCCTTTACCTGAGACCTGGAAGAGAAGCAGTAGTCAGGCCAAGAGGAGAAGGAGAACAGCAATCTGGGGACAGGGGGAAGTATGTGCAGAGGCCCTCAGCCTGCCCCCAAATACCTTTGTTCTGGGGAATAGAGAGCTAGGAAGGTGGTAGAGGTAGGCAGGGTCGGATCTTGTTTGCCTTGTTGAGACTTGAAAGTGCAATGAGGAGCTACTGAAAGGTTTTAATCAGGAGCGTGACGCATTCAAATATTGAAATTTCAAAACCCTGACTGCAGTATGGAGGACAGAATAGAGTAGGGCAAGATAGGTGCCATTCAGTGTATGTCGCTTCCCTCTTGGCAGTCTATCTTTGTTCAGATTAATATTTTCTGAACAAATATTTAGTATACTCATTAGTTTATTTCTAAGTCTTAGATTCTGTTGGCTTTTGTCACAGGATTTATGCAAGATATACATATTTTTCTAAATAATTTCTTTCTTTTTCGTTATCTAGAAGTTTCTCATTACTGCTTATGGTACTGTGGGGAAGGGGAAAAGGTAGAGTAGTAAGAAGTAACTCAATAATAAAAGTCCATATCATTCATTTAGTCTTTTAGTAAACATTTATTGACCACTTACTCTTTGCCAGGTACCAAGTTTGGCACTTTGGATACAAAATATGAACAAGGCAGGGTCCTCTAAAAGCTTGTAATTCAGTGGATTTCAATAGTTATATACCAATATGTTTGCAAACTACAAACATGTAAAAAACCTTGTGCTATTTTCTAAATGAATAAACTGAGGTTTAGAACAATGAGATTACTCCTAAGAGCATAGTTTCTTATGTACAAAGCTGTAAATTTCTAATTAAGTGCAGCAATTTTTAGTTATTTTCAGTTTTCTTCCTCACTTAGCTGAAAGTCTTATTATATTCATCCTTCAAGACTAGAAACGCTGAAACACATTAGTAAGCCTTCTATGCTGAAGTACCCAAGTGCTCTCAATGAGCTGAAGAGGACCTCTTGAGGCCCTTTTCACTCATCTCAAAAACTAACAAGTAGCTTAAGATGCTTTAAAACAAATTGACTGTTATATAGGGCATCGATTTTTATTAGCATGGATCTTACTCATACAGAATATTGCCAAATATTTTTGCATACAGATTTTTAGTTCATCCGATATTCTTTCAAGCAAACATTTACTTGGGGGATCTCATACAGTTTTGTGGTTTAAACACCATCTGTATGTCAGTGACTTCCAAAGTTAAATCTCCAGCCTTGATGTCTTCACCTAAATTCAGTCACTTGGTTGTCTAATAGGCATCTCGGGCTTAGCACGTCTGACTCAAAAGTATTGATTCTCAATCCCCATCCCATCATCTTCGCTTCTTGGCACTGCTTCTTGCTCAAAGGATGAGGAGTCATCCTTGCTTTCTCTCTTTCCTTTATCTCTCATGTAATGTCAATCCTGTTTATTCCACCTCCAAAGCATATCCCAGCGCCACGTGCTTCTACCTCCCTTAGAAAACACTAGTCCAAGACACCATATAACAGCCTTCTATCTAGCCTCCCCAATTTCACTTTTTTCCACAAACTTGAAGTAATCTTTTATGATGTAAATTGGATCATGTCATTTTAAATGTCACGTTTTTCAAAAGATCTTTCCTTACCATCAACCCAGTATCACCTCTAGTCATTTCCTGTCACATCAACCTTTTTTGTCATAATATTTACCATGAACTTTTTCTTATTTTGTGTGTATGTTTGTTTTACTATCTTATTCAGTTCTCTATATCACTCTGTACTTCCTGGAATATAATAGTACTCTAATAAAAAATTTTAAAACAAAAGAATAAATCTTGCTTCGTTTATGTACTCATCAATTAAGGGTATTGTGACCCAGCACCACTGTTGTACCTTTTCTAATTGCTGTTGCCAGGTCTATGGTGTGAGTCACCCCATGGCACAGCTTAGCGACCATGCCTTTGGTTTAGATATTTCCATGGCCTGCCAACAGTATGTTGACAGAGTTAGTGACCATATGAGTTTAGATTCCAAATGTTCAAATATACTCTCAAATAAAATCTAAAATCTAGAATTCCTACAGAAGAACCTCTGATCTTTCATATTAGTCTAATTTATCAGTTAGTTCAGGAATCCTAAATAACATATATATTTTTATCTGATGATACCTTAAAGAGTGAAAAAATCTACTTCATAAGTAAATGCCATATGTTTTACATTAACTTCTAATGCCAGAACATCAGTTCAGAGAAATACAAAGAGGTAAAAAAAAAAACAAAAACAACAACTAAACATCCCTCAGATTTTCATAAGTTTTGTGAAGTCTGGAGAAGTTAAGTGTCTCATTAGTATATAAAGCATATTATGAGTATGAGAAAGCATAAAGAAAAAAATAAAATTAACAAACTAATTTATTTAAAAGTATGAGAGTTTAAACTAAGAAGTTACAGTATAATCAAATAGAAAGTTAATCATTTTTCTCAACTTATTTTTTCAACTCTGTGAACTATATCCTAAACTATATTTTGTATTAGTCTTAAGTTATTGGTAAAAAATTGTTTATCACATAAAAGCTAGCTTTAGTTTATGACACACCAAGGGATATTCACATTATGAGGAAAAAAAGAAAATTATGTTTTGTCTGAAAATTTGATTAGTGTCCGAAGTAAAAACCATTTTACAGAAACTTTTCTAGTTATATTAATAATATAAATTTAATACTATTTCGTATCCTTGGAAGGCAAAAAAGTGAGGCAATTGAAAATGAAATCACATTTTCCCCACATTTGGGGGAGGGAGAGTGTGTGTTTTTCCAATGGTTTGTCACTCAGAATTCCAATGAACTTCTAAAAAATGAACCTAGATCATACATAATTTTACCAAATATATCCTAGAAAATAGGGTTGAAAAGATATGAAGGCATCTCTTCTTCCTTTCCCCTGAGTATAAAACCAGATTATTATCAAATCTTTACATTTTCAATGATTATCCATATTTATTTCTGGCCCCCAAATTATGTAGTCAATCAAGTTAGTGTTTCAGTTCTTATCTGCTCATTTCTCGTAAGAGAAATCCTTCTAAAACCTACTCCAGTGCTGAGTGGAATGCTTTGAAGCATTATATTGTAGATTTCTGGGAGGCATTTAGAACAGTAATATTCCTTCTAGGTGCTTCAGTAACCGTTATCTTTTAAATTGACCTCTGGTTTACTTGTACTAGCCTTTGGTCTCTTGCATAGGTAAGTCTGCCAGCCCACGAGCATCAGATACTGTTCTAAGGGACTATAAATAATTTAGACTCTATGTTGTAAATTTCTTTTTGTCTGATTTCTTTCTCAGAACTGTTTTCAACTTATTTTTTTCTTGAGCATATTGTAATTAATGTTCTCTGTGTTAACTCTCCCTTTTTATTCTTCTTTCTTTCACTTAGTTGATTTCTGAATGTTTCCCTTTATTCCTGTGATCTTTTTCATAGAGGCACTCTCTGGGTGAAGCTTTGCATAAATCTATCAACAATGTAAGTGAGCGGCACTTACAATTTGTACACAAGGGCATGTTGCACTTTTGGTTTTGCATAAACATCATCACCGCTTTAAAGCTTTAACTTATGATTTTAAAAAATACACTTTTTGGCATTCAGTAAGATATGTTTTGTATATGGTTAACAGAAGCTTCTAACTTTCAGGCATGCATCTGTGTATGTGCATACATCTACCACATTGTATTGATAAGCATGTATTTTATTTTAAAGCCAAGCAAGATTTTACCTCTCACACGTAAACTTCATTATTTTAATGTTTACTTTGAAAGATATACTAATATTTTTGAAAAACTGTTAAGTTGTTGGCTCTCATAAAAATGGAAATAAATGTATTTCTTTTGTTAAACTAGTTTATTTTTTGAAAAAGTAGTATCAATTGACTTCTTAAGAGTATTAGATAGTTGTGCAGGTTCATAGATTCAGAACATATTTTACATTTCAATGTTAAAATTACTAAAAGATTTAAAGCAAAATGGAGTAAATCCCTTTCCTAAGAATTGGCAAAGCTATTCTCCTACTTATGTACACTAAAATGTGCAGAAATTAAGCTTCAAGTTATATTCCATTTAAACACTCATTAAAATTTTTTTTCTTTACACTTGAAGAGAGAAAATGAGATTTATTTTCACATCAAACCCATACCCAACTTGTTTTTTTAAAATAAGTTAACAGAGAGCTAAGCATCTTTGAATATTTTTCTTGATATCCTAGGGCAGAGGTCAGCCAGCTTCTTCTGCCAAGGGCCAGACGGTAAATATTTCTGGCTCTGTGGGTCATGCAGTTTCTGTGGCAGCTACGGGACTCTGCTATTGTGTGAAAGCAGCCACAGGCAATATGTGAATGAATCCGTTAATCTACAGAAACAGACTGAAATGTGCCAATTCCATACCTAGAGGAACCAGGTCTTGAGTCTAGAGATAGCCTGTGAAATTTTGAAACTTCAAAACTATGTTCTCATACCTTTCTAATTTCTTTCTACTATGCAAGAAAATTTTTATCTACTCTTTATATTCAACTTTACTGTCTATGTAAAAATTAGATATACATGAATACATTTAATGCCAGCTTCTTTAATATATTTTAAAGTAAGCAATAAAGATATTTATCTCAATGTTGGTGAAATAAGGCTACATTTAGAAATTTTTTTAAACAGTCACATAGAACATAGTAAGAATTTGGGCATGATTGCTATATTAATCCAGACTTTTTTTTGTGTGTGTGTGTGTGTGTACACGGGCCTCTCACTGTTGTGGCCTCTCCCGTTGCGGAGCACAGGCTCAGCGGCCATGGCTCACGGGCCCAGCCGCTCCGCGGCATGTGGGATCTTCCTGGACCGGAGCACGAACCTGTGTCCCCTGCATCGGCAGGCAGATTCTCAACCAATGCACCACCAGGGAAGCCCAATCCAGACTTTTTGACATATGTGCTAATTGGGATAGAAATAAGAACCCAAATAAGATATAAGTATTGTCAAAAATTAGTTGAATTGTAATTCAGAATACTTGCAACGACATAGTCACTTCTTTCTAAATAGTTATAAATGAAAAGGTGTTCATTAAAATAAAAACAACCTTACTGAAGTTGAATCTATTAGCAGTTGAAATGAGAATGTGTTGACTCATCTCCTACAAAATAAGGAAAAGGGGTTTGTAACACATTGAAATCCCCATTCATTAATTCTCTTTTGTAACATCGTAGTCATTGAGGATGAACTCATCACTCAGTCATCAACCAAACAAGATGTGACCGTGTCAGTGTCATTCAGCAGGGTGAGATCTACCCACCTGCTCCACACACTGTCTTCAGCCAGCCTTCCATGCAAGAAGTTTCCCACTATATGCTGTCTTGTTCTAAAAAAACAAGTGATTGTTGATTCCGCTGTTCTTTATAAAAGCTTTATCATTTTTTTCAACTAAGAATGAGGATGATTAGAAACATATTCCAGAAATATCTTAAGGACATTAATTAGGCATTACTGTGGTTCTTAATCAATAAACTCAGTTTATAGGTCTTAGAAAATACCAAAAAAATTATGAACAATTCAGAATTTTTCAGGATGGTCATAATTTCAGAAGCTTAAGTTTACTTTTCTTAGCTAGACTCTCCAAAAATAGCAAATTAGAGGTTAAAAAAGGAAAAAGCATAGAAAGAATTGAAATATTCAGACACCTTCAAACATTTTACATGAGCATTTATGTAAGTTGTTGACACAGTAGTAAATTATCCTTACTGTCCTCTACTAAGCCTATGGTAGCAGTTTTTAATGTTGCTTCATATATTTGAAAGTATTGCACTGAATATTAATATCATGTGGTTTAGACTTTCTAGTAATTTGTGTTGGCCTTTCTTGTCAAAATTAATAAGTGTTCTGGCTCAACACAACTCCATACCTATAACTTATTGAAAAATGAAATTATATTTATACATGCTATTTTTCAAATTGCTTTTTCTTACTAATTTTCTTGTTTTCACAAAAATGAATGAACCCTCTCACGCAAAACCTCTACCCTAAAAAGTAAATCATTTTTGAAAAATCATCATTTATAGAACAGCCTTCTTCAAAAACACACAGAAGCACAAGATAAACAGTTCACCAATATCCTGATAAATTGATCAAAACTACAGGAAGAAAAAGCCATAGGTAATACTACTTGAGAAAAATATTTTGTTTACCTCCTTGATCTCATAAAATGAACGGAGAGCACAGGACAAGTAAAAGGCCAGGGCTTCAAAGACTTCTCTAGACATTGCTTTAAGATTATCATTAAAGAACCAGCCAGAGTCTTTCGTTTTATGAATTCTGGGGCAGTGGTTCTCAACTGTGACTGTGCATTAAAGTCATCTATGAAACTTAAAAAAGAGAGATATGTACAGCCTTCTGATAGACTCATATGTGTGTGCATTTAGACCATTTGGTTTTTTTTGGGGGGGGGGGGTTGGTGCAGTGTTTATAATAGCAAAACCAGGTGAGATGATCTGAATTTCCATCAGTAAGAATTAAAGTAATTATAGTGTATTTATACTTTGGAATGATGTCTGTTAGGATACATTTGGCTATAAGCAGAATACCCAGGTGACAGTAGCTCAAGCTGTCAAGATAATTAAGTGCTCAGGTACTTTCTGTACTTCTGCTTTGCCGCTCAATGTGTTAACTTTTGGACCTCAAGTTTGTCATGTCATAGTTGCAACATTGCTGCTACAGCTCCAGCTGTCATGTTCTTGAACAACTGTGCTAATGCAAGAGACTCTCCTTAAGCATTTTTTACTTTTATCAGGAAATAAAGTCTTTCCCCTCCCCCCAAATTCCCCACATACTTCCTTTTAGCTTATTAACTAAAACAGGGTGATATGACCTTAGAGTTAGATTACATGACTTTCTTATCCCAGTCATAATTCACTCCTTGGTGCTGGGAGAGGGGCGTACCATCTTGAAGATAGGGATTTCCATTCAGTCCGTGAACAAACTCAAGAGTTCAGCTAACTGGGAAGAAAGGAAAAGGGGGAGATGGGCATTTGGGGACGCAAGAAACAGTGCCTGCCATTCGCATTATATGTAGTCATTGAAAAGAATGAGGCATGCCTACATGTCATGGATTGTGTACCCTAGAAATGTCACCGTGCAAGGAAGAACAAACCTCTAAAACCAAACTTGTTGGCCTCCCTAATGGAGAAATCATTGACCATCATTGAGCAAATCCATGAGTATACTCATCTTGAAGGGAGCTACATAGACTTGAGTGTTTGAAAAGCCACTCCATCACATAGCAACACCTGCAGGTCTGGACACCCTCCCTCATGGTTTCGCAAATGAAGTAGTGTTTCTTTGTGTAAGACATAGGGAATGTCTGTCCCAGTCAGCAGCCCCATGGGTCTCTGTTCCAGCTACTTTGGACATTAAGAACTGGTCTCTTGAGGTGTGCCCTGGGGACCCCAAGTAACTAAGTTATAGCTATAAAACATTAGTTCATTTTACGTTGCTTTGCTTATTTCTGTCTTTAAAGTGCCATGTAATCTTCATGCTGAATAAAGGCTGACAATATGATGCAATCTACTAATTTATTAACTTGTAAAAAGAACAAAATAAGTAAGTTTTGATGCTGCATTGCATGATAAAGGCTTCCTGCTTATAATTCATGTTACTGTCTTGAGCATGAATCCAAAGATTTTTTAGATAGCCTTAATATTATTTTGGTGTGCTTTCAAAATTAAGAATATAAAATACATTAACTATACTTGAACACTAAATTGCATGAATGTCTTTTTGCATATACTTTGTTTTCTTGAGTATAGATAATAAAGATTAACCATATATCCTAAAATGAAAAATATTACTTTGGAGTTCTTTCAAGGTAAAGTATATTATGATATAAAATATTTAAGTGTATTTTATTTAAGCTTGAGAGGTTTGAAATTTGCTTAGATTTTAAATGTATAACATATTACTGTGGTACTTCATTATATGTTATAATGCTTGATAAATTTCATCCTTAAATGGTTCAAGTGTGAGTCAAATTAACATGTGGGAGCTCTTTTTGACACAGTGAACTTTTGAAGTAGGTATTTCAGAAAATAAGCTACCCTGCTGTGAACTGATTGGCTTCTTATTAACCTGAATGCACACTTCATTGGAGGACAGAATCCAGGGCCACTGCTAGCCCATATAGTGCCTGTGTACAAAACAGAAAATCATGCAAGTTTTCTTTGAGTGGACACGGATGCGCACCAGGCCAGACGGCTTGGTGAGCAGTTCATTCACTGGGTAGATTAGTCCTCATGTGGCCAGTGGCCAGATAATAGCTTTGACAATATGAGTCATTATTCTACATGTAACAGTAGTCTTTTCCTAATGTTCTCATATGTGTTCTAACAAGTTGTCACCAGAGACAAGGTAGTGATGTGGGTCCCTGTGCTGGGTCTGAGACTAGGGTTGAGCTTGGGAAGAGAGTGGCTAGGTGCCTGCTCTATTTCAAGAACCATCTAGCTGGGAAGAAAATGGCTCTGTCACTTTACACATCAGGGTTCACAAACATTTTTATTGCCTTTTACCCTTTTATGATTTGTTTTTTTCTTTCTGGGTTGTGTTTAATATTCATTTCATCCTAATTTTCTTTGCATAAAATGGTAAGAAATCACCTAGTATAATTTGTTTTGGTCCTCCTTCTCCACAAATAAGGCTTAGCTGTTGCTGTGACTTTCTCCTCCAGTTTTCACACTTGCAGGGTTTATCTGAGCTGTAAATCATGAGTGCCACTGCCATTTAGAGGTGTAGGGAGTTGCATTGCCTGGGGTCAGAGTGTTGCAGTTCACCATGACTCCAAACATATGAAATAACCTCTGAAATCTTAGGCTTATGTAGAGATTAATAAGTAGAATTCATATAACTTTCAATAGGTAAACTTACTTCTTTGGAAATACGTTAAAACAGATTGAACATACGTCAGTTGTATCATTTCTCACCGGTGCTTGACCCTTTCCACAAAGGCACGTGCTAACCTTTACAACTAATCCTGATGTATAACTTGGCTCAAAACCCTTCCAGACAGCTAGCTGTTATCCACCCGAAGCTCACTACAGTCTGTGACTGTTTCCAGCCGCTGACCTCTGACCTCTTCTGTCTTCCTGTTCCTTCTTTCTTTTCTTATTTTGCATCTCTGGTGATTCTCCACCCTTTCTCTTTCTTTCCCAGGTACCCTTCCTTGATGAGACATGTGAGGCAGACTATATCTGCCTTCCATCAACTGAAAGAAAGTCTTTTCTCATTTACAAAAACTCACTTTAAAGTTCTCTCTTTCCATTAGCTTTCTTCGCCACAGAAACGGTTTTACTTGTGTATAAACACAGCATCTTAAGTTATTTAATGGAACACATCTGACAACTTTTTATCTGGTTACCTTAAGTTCCCCTTAGCCTCAGACATCTAGAATATGATTGAGTTATCTAGTTTCAAGTTTATAGTTTCCTGTATATGAGAAGAGAAATAAAAATTTGGTTTCAACAAATGTGTAAATGAACACACACACACACACATATACAGATGCATGTATTTTGTGGTTTTAGTCTTTAAAATGGACTTAAATTTAAGTATTTTGAAACACATAGAAGCAATGTGGACATATTAAGGGTGATTTGTCTGTTTTCAAAAGGAGGGACAAATCAGTTTTCCACAGTGAATGAAAAGCACCTGTCATTATTAGAAGGCTGTAACTGGAGGATTGTGAGGGGTTTGTGATTTTTAAAAAGATTGAAAGTTTGAAATCCTTTGAATTAAATCAAAATTCAAAAATAAAAACTTTTTTTTACATAAGAATTCTAAATTATAAACTAATAAATCTTTTAAAGAGTAGTTTTTTAATCCTCAAATAATTTTAGCTAGTTTTCATTGAGCACTTACCACGTTGCAGGGGCCTTTCTGAGTGAACTCTGTGTAGTAACACTCTCCCCTCTGACACAGCCTGGTGAGGTGCTGACAGTGACAAGTGGCAGAGCTACAATTTTAACTCAGAGCCCACAGTCTTAACTCAACTTTGCTGCCTCTAAAATAAGCAGTTTAACTTCTCATACTAGATGGTGTGATTCTGTAAAGTTACCATAACCTAGTAAATACGTTAGCTATCTGTTTTTATTTCACATCATGAATTTTTGTTGCAGTGCAGCATAGGTATTTGGTTTTTGTTTTTTTTTTTTTGCGGTACGCGGGCCTCTCACTGTTGAGGCCTCTCCCGTTGCGGAGCACAGGCTCCGGACGCGCAGGCTCAGCGGCCATGGCTCACGGGCCCAGCCGCTCCGCGGCATGCGGGATCTTCCCGGACCGGGGCACAAACCTGTGTCCCCTGCATCGGCAGGCGGACTCTCAACCACTGCGCCACTAGGGAAGCCCTGTTGTATTTTTAAATATGGGCTGCAGTGTTCTTTAGAGAGTCTATAAGCGTAATACCACTAAAACAGTCTTTTTTTTTTTTTTTTTCCGGTACGCGGGCCTCTCACTGCCGCGGCCTCTCCCGTTGCGGAGCACAGGCTCCGGA
>NC_041223.1:42972551-43002654 GCF_002837175.3 Physeter macrocephalus
GTGTCCCCTGCATCGGCAGGCGGACTCTCAACCACTGCGCCACCAGGGAAGCCCTAAAACAGTCAATTTTTAGGATAATTACTGAAAACAGAATAAAAGTGGTAATACCTAAAGATTAGTTATCTATGATTAGTTATATCTATCTATATATCTATGATATATTATAAAACATTTTAAGTGGACACTTTGTTAAGGCAATTATTTTGCTTTTGTTAGTATCTTTGAAATGCTTTTTTCCTTAGATAGGCAATATGTGAAACATGCCTTGTATTTACTCTTCTTTGTGTACCATTCTGTGGCATAGATTTCCTTGCTGAAACACAATCTGGAGATGCAGCTTTCCCAGTCTCAGACCTCTTTGCAGCAACTGCAAGCCCAGTTTACACAAGAACGACAGCGACTTACACAAGAGCTTGAACAATTAGAGGAACAGCATCAACAAAGACATAAATCTTTACAAGAAGCACATGTCCTTGCATTTCAAACTATGGAAGAAGAAAAGGAAAAGGAACAAAGAGTAAGTTTAAAGTGACATATGTTCAAATGTAATCAACAGCCTAATAATTGTTAGCCTTCTAATTTTAAAGAGTTCATTTTTTTGCTCCAAAAAATTATATATTGCTTTATTTGTGTTTTCTAGGCTATGACTTCTTATAGGGGGTCACAGTAATTAAACAGACACTAATTATACACTATAGCAGACAAATTTTATTTCTGTTTCCCATGATATTGCCAAGTTCATGATGAAACTAATACACCATCTGGCTTGTCATGTGTTAGCAGTGATTAAATAAATTTAGTTGTAACCACTGTAATCACTTAATACTATCTTGAACTTACAATAGTCTTTCATCAACTTTTTAATTTTTCTCTTTCAGTCTGGATCTACAAAAGACACATGTACCCAAGGAATTTATATTTTTTAATCTCACATTTTTGTCCCTCATACTTTTTCTTATGTACAGAATTCACAATGAATCGAAATGGGAGACATTTTAAAAGAGTATAGTTCCCTATGTACAGCCCTAACAGCTACATGAAAAGTAGTGATACAAATAAATCACTAAAAAAAGACTTAAACAGATACATTATTTGTTTAATTATGTGCCAGAATCGCCCCATATCCATTATTTAGTTCTGTGTTAAAATGTTAGTTTGACATAGCCTTAGTGTGATTAATTTTGGTTTAGTTCACTTCTTAACACTGTATTTTTCAATTTCTTCTAGGGACCTTATGGATAAAGATAAAGATTTGATAGAAAAAGTGTTACTAACAGTAATTTTCATGTATAGTTATTACAGATACACATTTTTAATCCTTTATTTGGGTACAGATACTATTTTAAGAAATGGTATGTTATTTAAAGATTGTTAAAACAAAAAAGTCATATTCTTTTAAAAACAACTCATTTGCCTATACAGTAAGTTGTAGTCTATTGATCTTGTCCAGAAAATCAAGGAAGTTCCTTTGGTTAAAAATTCAACCTGTTCGCATTACTAAATAATCTATTCATTGGATTCCATTTGTGAACTGTGATAACCTGTAAGCTTTCATATCAGTGCTTTAATCTTACACATTCAATCCTTTCAAAACTGTAATCATTTTTCAAAAGAAATCAGAACTGGCAGTTTTATTGTCTGTCATTAGGTAGCCAAGCTTACCTAAGTCACGTTTTCTATACGAGAAGTCCTTTATTTTACCTGTATCCAAAGGAACTATGCTGTATGTTTCAGAAAGAACATGAGTTGTCAAATAATAATTTTTTAAAGTAGCATTTTAGAGTAGTGATTGAAGAAACACAGCCCTAGTTATAATGTGGTATCTTTCTCAGAAACCTTTCATGTTATAGATTATAGTAAGGAAAACCCTTCCTGGCTGAGTGCTACAGTTCACTCTAAACTTGAAGTACCGTGAGCTCTGTTTTTTTTCTCTTGTGGCCATATATCTTCTCTTTGTCTTGGCCACGTGTAGTCTGTTCTCTCTGGCTAGGCATTTAAAACTAATCACATGAAGGGCTTTAGTTCACTTTTCCAGCTACCTCCTCTCAGCTTTTGCTTCTGTTCACAAATGCAGGAGCAAAGAATGACTACAGAAAATAGCTACAAAAATTTTGTTAAGGTTGGAGTAGGAAAAGCTCTCATCTCTCTTTTCCTGATCAGAAGGAGATCTTTTCTGATCTGCCCTCCCCCACCTCTTTCCTAAGTCTAAGTCTGTGCACACAGAGGAATTATTCATTAATTTTAGGTGGTTTATGTCCCTTAGCAGCTTCAGAAAACAGCTTTATTTGAAAACTGCCTTAGGTAAAGAGTCTGTATCCCAATTCAAACACTATATATTGACTCAACCTGATTTCACGATGATTATTCTACTGAAGTGAACCTACTAATTTATTTTCTAATGATGATCATCTTATATCTAATTTTCTTAAAAATGAATTAAAAAGACTTGTTTTCCTTGAATAATAACTGAGTTTTAGTAATTTTTCTATTTTGTTTCCATTTCCTTTCCTATATTCTAGCATAATAATTTGAATATGTTTCTCTTATTCTAGGCTCTTGAAAATCATTTACAACAGAAACATTCTGCAGAGCTTCAGTCATTAAAAGATGCACACAGAGAGTCAATGGAGGGCTTCCGGATAGAAATGGAACAGGAACTTCAGACGCTTCGGTTTGAATTAGAAGATGAAGGAAAGGCTATGCTTGGTATTTTGAAAAGATTATAATCCTGTCATTTATTTTTACATCCTTCTAACTTAAAATTCAACAAGAAATCACAAAGTTTTATTCTTAATTTTTGAAACATCAAAATGAATATCTAAGTGTTGTTCATATTTTATTTGAAGTTACTGGATGAAGGAGCAAGTATGGCAGAGTAGAATGGATAGAACACAAACAGTAAAGTGAGGTCCCCTCAACGTTCTCAGTACTCTGGCTCTGTAAGCAACACCTAATGGTGCTTCCATTTGTCATTAAGGGACTAAACGGAGTCAGAACATTCAGGCTTCCCACTATCCAGTGACTGAAAGGAATAGATAAGGATGGAGCCACATGTCTTTAGACTAGATCATCATATTGGGTTTTTTTCCACTTAAGGATTTTGTTTTAGTGAGAAAGGTCATGTCTAGGTCTGACTTTTGTTTGGATATTTTCCAGATTTTTTATTAAATAGGACTTTTATCTTTGAGGTATTAAAATCACTATAGTTTTTATAGGAGATCAATTGAGTTTGGAAGAAAAACTGAATATGTATTTAAAGGATTTTTTGTTTGTTTTTTAGTGTCATTCAATGACTTTTTATTCCTGTCATCTCATTTTCCTTCTGTTTGTGTTTTTTCCAAATTCTCCTAATGTTTTTGACATCTTTTGTCACACCTCAGTGGCACACTCTTTTCCAAGTAAGAATTGAGAACAAAGAAGACCAAAGTGTTCTGAATATTTGGGGCGTCAAAGGGAAAACCAATTGACCCAGTTCATCATCTCTCCTATTGCTGGGAGTTCTAGGCCAAGTCGTTATAGCTCTCTCCTCTTCCCGAGGAGAGGTAAAAATGGGCGAAGTGTTGGAACTTGTATCCACTGAAACATGATTTAAATACATTTGTCTTTGTAGACAAAAGACTTTTTGTGGTTTCTTAAACTTTTTATTTTGAGATAATTGTAGATGCACATGAGATTATAAGAAATAGCACAGAGAGATCCTCTGAACCTTTTACCCAGTTTCCTTCAATGGTAACATTTTCAAAACTAAAGTGCATGTCACAGCCAGGATGTTGACATTGATACTGTCAAGACACAGAACATTCCCATCACCATGGTATCCCTGCTGCCCGTTTATAGCCACATGTACTTCACTCCCTCCCCCCACCATTAATCTCTTCTCCATTTCTATAATGTTGTCATTTTAAGAATGTTGTAAATGGAATTGTATGATATGTAGCCTTTTGAGATTGGCTTTTTTCACTCAGCATAATTCTCTGGAGATTCATGCAGGCTGTTGTATGTATCAATAGTTTGTCCCTTTTTATTGCTAAGTAGTACTCCATGGTATTGACCTACCATATTTGTTGTCCTTTACCCACTGAAGGACATCTGTATGTTTTCAGTTGTGTGCAAATTTAAGTTTTTATTTCTTTGGGATAAATGCCCAGGAGTTGAGTTGCTGGGTCATATGATAATTGTATGTTTAGTTTTTAAGAAACTGCCACTGTTTTCCAGAGTGATTATACCATTTTACATCCCCACCAGCAATGTGTGAATGATCCAGTTTCTTCACATCCTCACCAGCATTTGATGTTGTCATTATTTTGTTATTTTAGCCATTCTGGTAGGAGTGTAGTGATATCTCATTGTGAATTTTACTTTGCATTTCCCTAATGGCTAATGGTGTTGAACATTCTTCCATGTGCTCATTTGCCATTTGTGTATCTTCTTTTCCAATTGTATTGTTTCTATTTTTACACACATATCTATGGCTTCAACGGCCATCTGTTGTGCTTGTGACTCCAAATATGTATTTCTAGACCAATCTGCTTTCCTTGTGAATTAGATTTATATTTTTTACTGCTTATTAGACTGTTAGATATTCTAACTCACACTCTGTTTTAAAATATTAGCTCACCATCTCCCTCAGGTCTAAAGTATATTTGCATTCCCATACCTCCCACTTGAATTTATGATATCACTGTTTACTGAGTTGCCAAAACCATGAATCTGGGAGATGTATTCAGCCTTTTTTCTTTCACTTGCACATCATGTTATTTCCTCCTCTTAAATATTCTCTGTATCTGTTTCCTCTTCTTTCATCCTTTCGCCACCCTTAATTCACGGTCGTATCATTTCTCACCTGGATTATTACCGCAACCTTCTTGCTGATCTTCCTTCCCACAGTCCATTCTCCAAACTCCAGTTGGGTTAATTTTTGCAAGACTCGAATCTCACCATGTGACTTCCCCACTTTAAATCCTTCAGTGATTCCTCATATCCTTCCCCAGGTCCTGTCAATTTTTCCACTGAAGCAGCCCTTAACACCAGGGGAAACTGAACTTATGCCCTACATGAGGGTCTCGGGAGGAGCCTAAATTGACTTCCTACAAGCACAGCATTTCTTTGAAGTCTCATGTTTTAGCTTTGAAATTTGTAACTTGTATTTTAGTCATATATTCAGTGTTAACATTAAAAACAGTGGCTTTTCCAAAAATCTTCATGTAAAATTCATGTTTTGGAAGATGATCATGTGTACTCTAAAAGTCCCTCAGGCACACTGCCACCCACATCTTAGTTTGAGGACCATGAATCTAAACATGGAGTAAAAATCATTTTGTACTAAAACTTCCTCAGGCTGGGCTCCATTTTCTTTCCAATATGACCACTTGCTCTGTGGGCGCCTGCCATACCAAACTTCTTATAGCTTGTCTGACAGAGCGGGTTCTTTCTGCTTTTGCATATGTTACTCCTTCTTCCTGAATGCTTTTATCTTTCTCCACTTGGAGAGCCCCAGCTCAGTCTTTTAGACTGTGTTACCGTGACAATTCCTTTGTTGATAGCATCCCCAGTTTCCCTCTCCTAGGAAATCTGGGTTCTTACACCACCCTGCTTTCATTATAACTGAAACACTGTATTTCATTATAATGTTCATCTCTGATATCCCACCTAATTCCTTGATGCCCTTCCCTCTAGCCTGTGCAGTTATGAGAACAGGGTCATAGTTTATTCTCCCATAGTACAGTACCTGGCATTTAGTAAGTGTGGATTCTATGAAATAATCTCAAATTCAGATAAAAATAATGACTTCCAAATCACTAAGAACACTCACCAGACAGTGCTTAACATCTTTGAGGGATATCATGGAAGAAGTCTTACGTGGGTGGGAAGTTGCCTCCTAAATATACGTTATAGTACCATTCAACTCTAAAATGTGTTATTCTACTAGTGAGTGAGAAGAGTTAAAAATTTCCTCTCCATTAGCACCTTACTTGCAAACTGAAAACATATATAGAAAACCTTGATCCATTTGAGCAGCTGAAAATTTTATCCTCTTCAAAGCCAGATGACCTCTAAATTTATATTTTATGATAGTATGTAGTATTTTAAGAGGCATAGACAGTCCTATGATATTTTAATGGGAATATGTGTCCTAATTTTAAAAAATAATACTCTAACTTTTATGATTTTTATCTGAAATACTAATATTTTAAAAATACACTAAATCTTTTTTTCCTTGGATTCCAGCTTCTTTACGCTCAGAACTAAACCATCAACATGCAGCTGAAATTGATTTGTTACGGCATAATCATCATCAAGAATTGGCAGCCGCTAAAATGGAATTAGAGAGAAGCATAGATATCAGCAGAAGACAGGTAAAGAACATTCTGTTCTGTGATGTCTTCTTAAATAAAGGTGAAGAGATTTGAATGTTCACAATTTTCTGAAAACTATTTTGTAATAACTAGTATTTTCACTAGTAATTATTTACTATCTATATTAAAGAGTTTTATTTTTAAAGGGAGTTAGATAATTCAACTTTAGTATAATGGTCAGTTTATTTTATGACCTTTTAATTGAATATTTTGAATTTTATTTGCATCTTGAGTGAACAGTGAAATATAAATAATACAAAGAGTGAAAACAGAATACAATAAAACAGCAGTGTCTGTCCAGTAGAACTATCCATGATGAGGGACCTCTTCTGTATCTGTGCTATCCACTATGATAGTCACAAGCCAAATATGTCTAGTGTGACCAAGGACCTGAATTTTTAAATAATTTTAATTAATTTATTTAATTAATTTCAGTTAATTTAAACAGCCATATCAGATAGCACAGCTATCGAAGTAGCAGGTCCTCAGGAAGAAAAAAGATAATTTATATTTCCATATCACTAGCACAGCTACTATTCACACTTTTTAAATTTTGCTCATTAGCCAAGTGTACTTTCTTTAATTAGATAGTTTGTGATCCTGAATGTATGCCTGGATGAATGGATTTCTAGTCATAGTACAATGAAGGCTATTCCCTGTTTATTAGTTTATTACTTATGACTTCTTTCACTTTGTTAGTCTTCAAATATGTTAAATGATCAGCTCAAATTTTTCTTCATCACTAGAAAGTTTTGAATGAGCCACCTTATAACCATGGAGGGAACTTATATTCTCTCGAACTAGGCTGCTGCTGAAATTGACAATGTCTAGGTCTGCAGAATTTGCAGAAAACAGTGACTTGTAGGAAAATGGAAGGGAGCTTATCTGTCAGACAGGATAACTGCTAGACCAGCATGAAGCAGACAAAGTCTTCTAAGCAATGGGATGTGTATATATTGGGATGGCCTCCATAGATGCAGGTCCTTTTTAAATTAAAGGACGATGGCACGAGCATTTTACTGCAAGACCATGTAACTTATTGAGTACTTAGGAGCCCTGTATTCTAATATCAGTTCTGCCATTGATCATAGATCATCCTTGGACAAATCATCTCTTGGGTATTGGTTTCTTCATCAGTAAAATGAGGGAGATGTGCTTATGTGGTCTTTTGGGTCCCCTGTGGCCCTGAAACTATTTAAGCTGCATCCATATAAACCCTTCTTATATACTGATATATGAAAATAGAGGAGGCCTCGAGGTTTCCTTATTTCAGCAGTTTGCTTTTGAAGCAATGTCAGATTTACACTTGACATTCCAGTATGTCATTTTCTTTCCCTTAAACACAGAAAGTAAATATGCAGAAAACTTTTAAGAACTATTTGTATTTTTCAGAGTAAGGAGCACATGTGTAGAATAACAGATCTACAAGACGAAGTCAGGCACAGAGAGCATCACATCTCAGACTTGGATAAGGAAGTACAGCACCTTCATGAAAATATAAATGCCCTAACCAAAGAATTGGAATTTAAGGGAAAAGAAATTCTCAGAATAAGAAGTGAATCCAACCAACAGATGAGGTATGCCATCAGTCACCACAGAAGGAATTTGCAGTGTTACCTGAAAGACTATTGCAATGGTATTTAGCAATACATGCCTATTTTTATGACTAGATAGCCTTCTAGTAAGATATTGAAGACCACTTTTTACTTTATTTGTTGACTATGTTATAATTTGAATGTAGAAGAAATGTTTATATTTTGAAAGATGTATATACATTCACTAACTTTGGAAATTGTATGTAATTAAAATCTTTTAAAAATGTTATTTTAAAAAGCATTAAAGGAGACAACTTTAACAAGCTAGACGATTAGAGCAAAGTAAGTACTTTACTTTAGGCTGTTTCCACTAATTTTCTGTATATTATACCTAAAACCATTTCAAATCTGTTAGAATGTAGAAAGTTTTGAAAGCTCAACTTCAGAATAACGTTTTCTTAACTAAAAATAAATTAAACAGGTTGCATGAACAAGATTTAAACAAGAGACTTGAAAAAGAGCTGGATGTCATGACAGCAGACCACCTCAGAGAGAAAAATATCATGCGGGCAGATTTTAATAAGACTAACGAGCTACTCAAGGAAATAAATGCAGCTTTACAAGTGTCGTAAGTCACATTGTATTAAAGAAAATTCATGTGTGGAGAATAAACTGAGGAGCACTGTGTCTAACCTCAGATTAGCTAGTTTTTTGAATCTAATTAAATGATACTTTAAAAAGAAAACTTAAGTGCTGTATTTACAGATGGTAACTTTAATGTGATATATTCTTTAATTCAAGAAGGCAGTTGAACAATTATGTTTTATCAGCTGCTACCGCTATGGTTCTACTAGGACAATATTTGTCCAAAGACTGTCCCTCAGGATCATGAACCATCATGCCATGGTGAAGACTCAAAAGATACCCGTTATACAGTGTTAAGTAAAAAGAGCATATTGTGACCAATGGGGTTATTATGATCCTATATATACACTAATAATACATATTTTACAAAAGTATCAAAAGATCTTAAAGAAACAAATACAAATTTTAATGGTAGTGATTCCATCTATGGACTGGGTTAGGAGGTACTGGAGATGGAGAAGAGCAAAAACTTCCTTTTTATTTTATATACTCTACTTACACATTGTTTGAATTCCTACAAGCATTTGATTGTTTTATGATTTTAAAAATCATAAATGTAAAACATCGCAAAGTTAGTACTCATATATAGTAGCTCCAATATCATTAAAACCCAAAGTTATAATTATTGCTTTATGTTTTAAAAAATATTTAATAGCTCCTCTCTTTCCTACACACTTACTTATAAACTTCTATAGCTAATGCACCTGGCATTCACTCCATCTCTGTGGCCTAAACTGTGGTCCAGTTTAAGTTATCTCAGAAATAATTTACTCTAAGCTGCTGCAATGGTTTATTCACTTTCAGTCTCTCCTCTTCCAATCAATTAAAAAGCCTTCATAAAAAAATATAAATATTTCCATATACTTTAATAGAGTCAAAATAGTGACTTAATCCCATTACTCTCAGTGTCAAAGTCAAACTTAAACTCTTAGCTCCAGCGTGCCATCTCCTGCCTCATCCCACAGCCACCCGTGTTCCCTGTCTGCTACCTTTGTGTCAGCCACACTGACCCTCACAGTTTCCTTCTAAGAGTCTCCTGTGTTATCCTCTACAGTCTAGAATAACCTTCTATGTCATTCCTACCTATTACCTTCCTCCAATCTAAAAATCATCTCGCATTTCATCCATTTAACCAGCTAAGCCTCACATTAAGTCTTGTTAAATTTGTACCACATATGCCCACATCCACTTCAGCTGAAACAGAAAACAGACCCCCAGTCACTGGCATTTACTTCAGAGACCTCCGAGGTGAGGTGTTCTTTCTAATGGACACATACAGAATTTTCACATCAGTAGGCACTCAATGAATATTTCACAAATAAAATCTTTGAAGATTTCCTATAATATTTACCACTTCATAAAGTTACCCTTGAAATGGTAAAGAGACTCATGAGGTCATTTCCCCAGTCACAGTGATTCTGGGTGTTTGCAGTTATTGGGGGTAATTTTTAAATCTTGTGAGCTGCAGTAAGAGCTTGCACACCTGCCATGTCGAAAAGCTCATAATCTCAGGCATCTTGCAGAGATGAGTTACAATGAACCCCAGTGACCACAGTGTTGTTTATCAGGCAGAGGCTAATAATCCTGGTATCCCCCTCTTCATACTCTGAGAAGACATGCTCACAGAAAGAATAACCTGTCTGTCTGTGTATCCGGTCTCCTTAGGAATGTTACGTTACAAAGAGAAAGGGTTATATCTTTGTTTTTACTTTATTCCGTTTTTTATGGTTTTGCGCATTATGAACTTTCAGTAGATAGAAAATAATTTAGTATTTTAATATTCATTTTAAATCAAAGGATTAGTGTTACTCGTAAGTCAAATATTTTATCTGTTTTTCTAGATCTACCATTTGTTTTCTACTTCAACTAGGTCTCTGCTAACCAATCATATTTCTTTTTTCACCTGCTGTTATTATGTAATTAATCTCTAGTTTTAGGAATCTACTCATTTAGTTAAAAAACAAACACATATACAACTGTATTTAGGCTAGCAATGTCTAGTAGATTTTTCTGTAATAACAAAAATGTGCTATATCTGCTCTGTCCGGTATAGTAGCTGCTAGCCACAACGGCTGTTGAGCACTTGAACAGTGGCTGGTGCAACCAAGGAACTGAATTTTTAACTTCATTTAATTTTAATTAATTTAAATGTAAATAGCCACATATGGGCTAGTGGCCTCTATATTGAAAAGCACAGTTTTAGACAGTTGGATATTTCTGGCCCATATCCTCAAATGCAGCCTGCTGGGATGTGCTGAATGGTTTGGATTTAAACAGATGGAAAGCAGGGGAGGGTCCATTCCAGTTTAAGGAACTGGGGAGAACAACTTTTGAACTATTCTCAGCCTGTTTCGGAGAACTAAGGGTACCCTACTGAAGTTCCTAATCAACTGCCTGCTGACTTTAAAACTTCAAAATCAGCAAAGCCCTGTGGATTCTTGGCAGTGGGTATGGTGGCAGGACTGGAGGAGCATGGGTCAGCCTGCCACTTGAAGCCTGGAGCTGAGGGGCCTCTGGAGCAGCTGGACATTTCTTGCTTCTGTCCCTGCCCCAAACCTTGTTGGACTCCAGGGAAATGAAATGGGGACAAAAGTTTAAAGGAGGGACTGTACCCTCTAAACATCGTTGAAATGGTGGTAAGAGTTCTGTGTGTCTTCCGGAATTATTACTAGAAATCCTCTTCTCTAGTGCTGGGTATTAAAGTCTACTTAGGTTTTCAGATATGCTATAGAAATTGTTTTATTTTCTTGAGTGGTATAGTATCTTAGTAAAAACATTGTATCTAAGAAATATGTCGTGGTTTTTGTTTTAGAAACAAATGAGAATGGGCTGTTTTAAAGAACTTTGTTTAAGCTAAATGTAAATATACACAGAACTTGGAGTCATGGCAGATCTTTATTATGCAAAAAAGGTAGTTTGGTTCAGAGGTTATTATTGTTTAGGGTTATTTTACCTTAACTTCTCACTGTACTGAAGCCAAAAGTAATTTCTTCTTGGGGGAAACATTTGAGTTTCTGTAGTTGGACTTTAAGTAGGTCAGTAATACCTAATTAAAAAGAAGCTCTCCACCACACCAGAATTACTTATTCCTTAAAAGTTGTTTGAGTTTTTTTAATCTATAATACTCTAATAGTTTTTTGTTGTTATTTGATTTTTAAGTTGCCATACAGCTTATTTTCATAATCTTGTGAGGTAAGGATGAAGTCATTCTATTGTCACAAGTCTGAATCTGTGCCTGTAATTTATGGGAAAGAGAAGTTTGACATTAAGCTGCTTGAATTACTATATTTCCTTTCCTTAAGGCTGTAGGAGACAGTATAATAGAGTTCTTTCATCTTATACAATTAAAATTCTAAAATAGATATGACTATTTTAGAATTTAATCATATTTTAGAAATTAGTCATTAGTGACTAATAATACTGTTGTTTGGCTCTAAAATCTCAACTTACTGATTTTTTTTGTCAATTTATTTTAAAAGTGTGGAAGGACTATCAACTGGGAAACTTTTTTATACAGCTTTTTATGCATTCATATTTTTGGTTTGTGTTATCCATGAGCCATAGACACTGACCTATATATTCTCAGAGCCCCCCCAAAAAAAAATCAGGGCGTGCGTGCCTGGGGAGAATCCAGCAGTGACCCTAATTAGTAATTTTATATGTTCTACTTCTGTCTGTTCTTTTTATTACTTCTAATGGGAATCTGTATTTTGAGTAAAAGTCTGTATGTACTCGTGTGGTTCCCTCAAGGCAGTGCTTCCCAGGCTTTAATCTTTCCTATACAGCCTTTGGGAATTTGGTCATTTCTGGCTACCTATGATATTATTTTCTTCATATTTTTAATTGACTTGTTTTAACTTAATCAGCTTTTCCTGTTAAATTTTTAACTCTGCAGTAAAACCATTATCACTACTGAAAAATGTCATCCATTATTCTAAATAGAAGTTAAGCTATAACTATATAAATGTGACTTTGGTGAAAATACAACAGTATTATTAGATCCTGGCTAGCATTGATGCTTGAGGCCTGCCTGAGTGCTGTGAAACAGAGTAATAAGCATATATGCTATGAAGACCAGTCAAGATACACAGAACCAAACAGACTTTCTCCTTGTGGTCAGAAAGATTAAAGGAGAACAAACTAAACTGTCTCCTGTATCACTAGTCATTCACACCTAGTCTTTGGGAAGCAGCTGGCTTAGAGAGTTGCATGGGGCAACTGAAAGGGAGAATGTTGACTGCCTGGTGGTGGTGTGAATGGGCATCAGAAGAGGACGAAGTGTGCTTCCCCCATCAGGATTTTGAAAGATTAATAATTCTTGGAATATGTTTGCAGGTTAAATCTACATCATATTACTTGTTCTCTCCTTTAATGCTTTCCCATTTGTGTTTATATGGATGTTTCTTCAGTTTAATCAATTATTTTTTTCCCTTTACTATCCAGGTATCTTTTAAAAAATTTTTTGGTGCTGTAAAGATATTTTGTGGAGAAAATTAACTGATAATAATTTTGTAGGTAAAGAATGTTGAAACTAAACAAAAACATACACTGGAATTTAAGTTCAGAGACCTTTATTATGCAAAAAAGGTGGTTCAGGGATAGTAACTGACTATTTTAGACTCACTTTACCTTAACTTCTCATTGTACTGGAACAAAAAGACATAACAGTTATTTTTTTTTAACTTTACAAATGAAGTACATGTATTTATTTACACCCCAAGAAGATGCTTTCTGAATTTTCCATACTTAAAAGCAACATTCAGAATTATTCTAAGACATAATAGTTTTAAATAAGGCTTTAAATTGAGTTTTTTAGTGACCATTTACTACCAAGTATTTTTGTTCAGCTGCAGGAAACAGTTCAAAAATCTTGTACCTTGTTTTTACTGATAAAGTACTCCAGTGACATCTTGTGGCTACTCTGGTATGAAACGCAAATGCCTTTTTCCACGTTTCTCAAGCTTCTCAAAACCGTTGCCCATAAAATATAAACCTTTGCCCATATAATGCCACATCATGATAAAATGCAAGGTTACTTTATATGAGCTCAGTGAATTGTCACAGAAGAACAAAAGTGAAGATAATGAAACTAGCCTCACACGGAACCGATGAAGTCCCAACTGATCCTGAGACAGTCACTCCCTAACCCCACACTTCCTCTCCCTCATACCTCCCTACTTCCCAGATTAGAACTTTAGCCATGGGGCTGGGTAGGGAGCCAAAAATGTTATCTCCAAGTCTTTGGCTTGAGCTGAGTTAGTGGAATTTACTAAAAGTACTAAAATGCACAGATTCTGGTACCCCTCTGGAACTGGAGGGTGGGAGTGGATCACTGATACCTAGAGGATCGATCATCTAGAAGTTACTCAATATTTGTTGACTGAATAAATTTTTCTGTGAATCTTCATTAACCATAATTTTGTTGAGCTTAGTTTATTCTTCATATTTTGAAAACAAGTTTTAAAATTGTTCTAATTATTTGAATTTTCTAAAATTGAGAGTGCTTTTTTTTCAAACTACACTAGCAGTTTCCATTTGCATCCTCTTCATTCTGCCCTGTGCTATACTCTTAGACTCTGCAGGGTCCATGGCACCTCTGCTCATAAAAAATGGTCTCTATTCTAGAGTCTTCAGTGGCATTTAGTTCTATTACCTTCTCATTTCATTCAGGGCAGAACAGGCCTAGAAGGAAATATGATTCTTCTTTTATCCAATGAACCGGGTTTTTTTTTTTTCCAGTTTATATGTTCAGTATATTAACTGATATGCAGAATTTGTAAACTGCATTTCCCATAAACCAGGAAAGAATGATGTCATATGTGTGTGTCCTTTGTACCCCTTTCCTCTGTATCTTGTCCTTTTTATATATGTTAACAAACTTTATGTCATCACACAATATCATATATGTGGTAAGTTCTCCTATTAGTAAGCCTACATTTCCAGCATCAAGCCTGCATCGCTAGGTTAGTATTATTCAGTATATTATTTCTTCTACAGATCATACCTCACCTCATTCCCATATACACTTAAATGACTTAAAAATGAGTGAATTCTTCCAAAAGTAATCTGCAAAGCCTTTAATAACATCATCTGCACTTGGAGAGCCTTTCATAACACTACCTCTTGAGGCAATCATGTCATTATGCTTACAAGTTTTAACGGAAAAAGTTTGATTTTAAATTTTTGTGTGTTCAACTGAACCAATTTGAAAAATATAGGCATTGCAAAAGAATGTCTGCATCCTATCAATGAAAGGTTTTCTTGTTTTTAGACTAGAAGAGATGGAAGAAAAATATCTAATGAGAGAATCAAAACCAGAAGATTTACAGATGATTGGAGAATTAAAAGCCATGCTTACAGAAAGAGATCAGGTCATAAAGAAACTAATGGTAAGTTGTTTTGGTTTGGGGGGTAGGGGGTTGTGGTGTAACCATGTTAGTAATCTGTAGACTGTTGATTGGGAAAACATGAGAAAATATTTTTAAATAATGCTAAACAAAAGTTGAAAGTATAAAATATATATATTGTGATTGAATGTTTATTAAAATGTTTATGAATGAGGATAAGAAATACAAAGTAATTTTAAATTTTAAATTTGGTATTATGGTAAGGAGATTGTGTCTTTTTTCAGTAATTTTTAAAAAGAAATACTTTTTAATACATATTGAATGTTTAATAATATGTTATTGCCAGTATACAGTTAATATACTATTGAAGTGTGTGTGTGTATGTGTACTGTACATGTAGAATTAGAAGTGGATGGGAAAGAACGGTCAACACATACATGCACAAGCCTGCATTGCACACTTCCAGTTAGTCTTGTTAACTTCCTAAAGTGTGTCCCACTAAAACCTGATCCAAAGGCATACTTCATGGAAAAAGGATTCTATTTTCTTAGGGTTCTAGCCTAAGAAAAGCTACAGGCTCTGTCTTGAGAGTCTCAGTACACACTGAGATGTTAGTGGCTCTGAGAAGTCCATCAGGGAAGAAAATACAGATTTAACAATAAATACACTGCCTTCATTAAAGTCATTTTTCCTCAAGAATAAAAAAAAACACAGATGTTTTAAAATTCATAAAACATTTCAGAGTCTTCTAAAATTATACAACCTGATCAATAATGAAAATATTGCTTTTTACTGCCACTAACAAAAATCAGAGTAAAACTAGAAATAGAATGCTAATCATTCTGTTTACTCATTGATCTCTTCATGAAAACTTTGGACATTAGCATGCAAAGAGAGCCTAAGAGCATTTATTTCTGAAGTCCTTTTTCCTTAACGTATTTCTCTTAGCATTTAGGAAAGCCATCCTGTTGTATGGGACTAGAAGTTCCTGCCAAAAAGCAACAGGTAGTTGATTGGGGTTCATAGATGGAGCCCAGGAGCAGGCATTGGAGAGACAGAATATGTGCTACTTCATCCCAATAACCACCCAGTTTTCCAAGCGTTGTGAACATGAGCACAGGCATCATAGCTTGCTCTGTCTCTATCTGATTGCAGTAGATTCATGAAAAATTACCTTATATTCTACATATGAAATTAGCAAATATATTACTATGTTTCATCTATGGTAGAAATAGCTGTTGATTTTCCAGTTCTAGCCAGGGAATGGTCTACAGTCTTTTCACTACACCCTAATTCTGTGGACTGTGAGGCACATGGGCTGAGATTAATGATGGTCAGTGGTAACTAGGAGGGCGTTGAAAATCTAGTTCTCCTAGAGCACACAACCCTGCCTTTCACACACACAGTGATTCATTCACTTATGTGTTTACTTCCTACAGTCTGGTTGTTCAATTAGCACCTGTTGGTGAAGCCAAAGGCAAAGGGTTTATCTCTGCATGGGCCATTCACTTTTTCTCTGTTCTGTGGTTACCATTGCTGTAATACATTGATGTCTCACAGAGGAGATCAGGCAAGATCAAATACTTTTCCAGTACTCAAGAAAATGATATACCATAGTGCCATCTTCATGTCTGGAAATAACTCAGCCATGCACAGAGCAGCTCCATGAATGCAGGTTAAGCCTGCTCAAAATGCACAGTCAGCCCTCTGGAAAAGAGATGGGCCAAATAAAACATTTAGCTCTAGCCTTAGAGGGAAAAGGTATGAAAGGGTAGAGAAGAATCCTGGAGCACAGGGTTTGAAATGTGTTGAAAACTCACCCACCAGCAGACTTTAAGATTTCTAAGATTTCTAGACCTGACAGTCAGGTCTAGAAATCTTTGAATAAGGTATATAAATTTTCATTCAGGTTTTATATTAAATTTTGAATGAAATGGCATTTATACAATTAAGTTTTAAAATATTCAATAGAAAATGTTTAAGAAGTGTTTGTAATTTTTTTGCATAGGAGGATAATAAATTTTATCAGCTGGAATTAGTCAATCGAGAAACTAACTTCAACAAAGTGTTTACCTCAAGTCCTACTGTTGGTGTTATTAATCCACTGACTAAGGTATGTGCTGTAAACATTGTAAAATAGGAATATGGTTTACAACTTGATTAAAACTTTTATAAGATATTTAGAGCAGCAGAAAATAAAGCTTCCAAAAAACGTTTTCTTAAATTTAATAATCTAGGACTAAAATCTATGAATTCTTTATATACTCATGAGATGCTAATAATCATTTATTTGTTGAGAATTCATATTCCTTAAAACAGTATTTTATTAATATTATAAAACCTTGGTTATACCATTTTGTTTTTTTATATCTCTTTAAAAAAAGAAAACTCACTTCTGAGTCTCCTCAGGATATCTTCTTGTCATTTCCTTAGTGATCACTGTCCTCTATGGGGTCTTGAAAAGTACTCCAAGCCTTGTATACCCAACAGCTCTCCCTGACTTAAGGCCTGCCATCTTAATGGGCCTTGGGTTGGACATGTATTTTGTTGCCCACTAATCTTCAGAGAAGGGCCTTACTTCTCAGTCTTAATCACCTTTCTTGACAATTAAAATTGAACATGATCTATTCTTACATTTTGTTGCTGTCTTAGGACAGATAGAAGAGCCTTGCAGATAAATGAAATGGACATGGCTAAGTCTTATACAGCTTTGTACCCGAGCTTCCTATGACTCCCATCATAGTGCTATAGGTATAGTGGGTACTCAGTAAATATTTGTTCAGTTGCAAAATTTCATCATGTTTTCTATAAGCTACTACAAATTATTCTAGTGAATAAAGCAAGTAATAAAGAATAAATAATTATGTATATGGGCTTTATAGGGATTACATATCTTTTAGCAGAAATCAGTAGTAGAAATAAAAATGCCCGTGCTAAAGCGATGTTTTGGATTCAGATTTAATTAATTTGCACATCATATCTAATTTCTTAGGCCCTTAGCCAGAAAAATTTCTGCTTTCAAAGCTCATAAAACTTATCTATTAAGAAGATGGAATCTATCCTTTCTTCACAACTTAAAGTGCTCCAAACTTTAAACTTAAATGTTTATTAAAACAGAATGACTTGAATGATTTGCAAAATGGAATGACTAAAGTCAGGAAACCTATAACTGTATCTCCAGAGTCCAAAACAGTGTCTGGCACATAAAGGCCTCTCAAACAAATAACTGGTGAATGAATGAATATAGTTAGTTTCAGTTTTTAAATTCATTATTTAGGGTGAAATAAGCTTTTAATTAAAAAGCTAGGTTATGAGACTTGTTGAAACAAGATTAGAAATATTTCCTTTTTACCTATTTTATTGGAATTACATTTTTAGCCACAAAACCATTACTGTAGAACTTTACCAATGATACTTTTGATTTCTTAAAATAGAAACCTTAAGTGGGTTTAATTATGCCCTCTCATGACTAGAACAAGAAAATGCTAAAGATACATCTTTGTAAATTTTGACTCCTAATAGGGACTCAATTTTCACAAATAATTCTGAAGAAGATATTGTTCTTCCTTTCTTTTTGCAGTTATGCTAAAATAGGCTTCTTTTCAGAGACTTCATGATTCACAGAAAATGACAAAGGACAATGTCTAGATAGTTGAGATCATTATAAGTAAAGGAAAAGGACCATCTTGTCTATTAATTGCATTTTTTTCAAACTCGAATCATTTTGCAAAAAATTATTCCATAAATTAGCACACATTTATGTTAATTTTTATTACACAAAGCAAGATGATGTTCATTGAATCTACAGATGAATAGAGACTATAAAGTTTATGATTTGAAAGCTGATAGATTTTTAATAAGCTGAAGTTGTATTTCATCCATCAATTTTAAAGACCAATTAAAAGATAAAAAAACATTGATCGCTTTTGTTTTATAACCTTTAATTTTTTTTCAAAGATTGTGAGCTAATGGTAATACTACCAATTAATTGGTAATTGAGATTTAAGTACACAGATTTCATCTTCCCTCTTCAGAGAGATGGTGCAGTGAATTTAAAACCAAATTATTTCTCTAGGTCAGCTCTAAGTCTTAGGTAGAAATGTGAGATTTGATTCAAACTACTTTGCCAAGCATTTTTCTCAATTCCTTTTATTTTCCAGGCAAGGACTGCCTCCCTTTGACAGATGGCTAAAGTTCACAGACCTCTCTTTTAAAATTATGTTAACTTTTCACCTTCTCCTAATTTTAGCCTAAACCCATTTAACCTCATGGTATCCGTGAGATCTACTGTTTCCCCCTTTCCCTTTTCCTCCCAGTATTCTTTATCCCTTGGCCTTCTTTCCACCCCCTCCTCTCCTCCCCATGAACCATTCCTAAACATTTCTTCCTCATTCTTTCTGTCCTAGCAGCATGTCTGTCTGTGAGGATTCCATGTAGATAAAGAGCACCTCCAAGGATCCCCAGACCACACTGTGGGTAACACTGGTTCATCTTAACATCCGGCTTCCAAAATTTTCCCATGCCAAATTTGTATCTTCTATTGTTCCTATTTTCTCATTCGTCCTTATGCAGGGACTGTCCTCACATGTATTATTTTTAATACAGCAAAAGAAGAAGAACAATAAATCACCAACAAACAGGTTTGTGAGTGTTCCCAATCTAAGTGCTCTGGAATCTGGTGGAGTGGGCAATGGACATCCTAACCGCCTGGATCCCATTCCTAATTCTCCAGTCCACGATATTGAGTTCAACAGCAGCAAACCACTTCCACAGCCAGTGCCACCCAAAGAGTCCAAGACATTTTTGAGGTGAGCCCCGTCTCACCAGTGATTTCTTTTCTTTTTTAACTTGAGAAATTTACTTTCTTACATTGCAGAAATCCACTACTTTAAGAACAGCCTAGGAAAAGAAATTTTACTGTGAAATATTTTCAAAATATATTCACCACCTCTCTAGAGAACTCCTTTTTAACTCTGTTAAAAAGATTTTTTCTATTTTCTTGTCAATTTTCTAAATGCTTAAAGAGGTACTAATGTAATTCATATGCTTAGAATTTTAATATTTATGGACTGGTGCTTCATTTTTAGAATTATCACCAGTTTTTCATTAATAATCCATCCCCTTTATTACAGAAATTCAAGGTATTTTTTATTTATTAAGTGGCTTTTGTTTCTTATCTGTTTATTTTTCCCTTGCTTATTTATAAATATATATGCACTTATTGCCAAAATAAAAAATATATAAGCTCTGGGAACTTAATGATAGAAGTAGGAAATTTAGAAAAAAAAATTTATAATTAATATTCCAATTTTATCTCAGAGTCCTTGAATAAATGTATTAACAAATAAAATTTGAATGAAATCCAATTGTTTATCCATTAAATAATTAGAAAGTGCTGTCATTTTGTGCTTACCTTACTAGTACTGATCTTGTGCTATTTTAAAATTTATTTTTTGACTTATTCTTACTAAGTCTCAGTGTCACTAGTAATAATCATACAGGTAGACTACTTTTTTTTTCTAGGCTAAGTGATTAATGACTAGTTAATGACATTATTTTAAATAGAAAAAAATAGCAAGAATGAAAAATAGTCAAATACACCTTTGAATGTGTCTCCTGCTAAATATTTTGTGTTGCTTATTTTCCCTTGTGCATGGGTATGTTCAGGTATCAGTAAGATGCATGTGCATGGGCTCAAGGAACATGACTACTGGAGTTTCCATTACACATTGTTGCGTGCCTTGTAATTTCCCCCAAAGACGGTAGGGATTCTTTTATTTTCTTAACTAGCCCAAAGAATCTTTAGTTAGAGTTAGGATAAGTATAAATTATATAACTTTGAAGATGGAGGGGAAATTGGCATTTTAGTATACTCCTTTCCCCTAGAGTATCTGCTTATGGAATTATGGAAGTTTAATATAAACATACATATATAAAAAAATATTATACCATGGTTTAGTTACTTAATTTAGCTATAGTTAAGGACACATCTGTAAGAAATGCTTGTGTCAGATTCTAAAATTTTTTTTTAATTAACTAAAAGAGAAAAGGTGCTGAACAAGAAGAATGTTATCTGGTTCTCTCTTATTTCCTACAGTTCCTCCCGAACTTTTTTATTCCAAGAAGGTCACCTGACTTTTCTCAACTGTTTGATTTTTTTGTTTCTTGTAATTGTTGTAATGTGGCTCCTCCTTCACGGACTTCATCTGAGCTGCTGCTGCACTCTCATGGAGTGGAGAACACAATCCATTGTAGAGGAAGTAGCAGATCTTTAAAATGCATCTCCTAACGTAGGGAACCAGTTGTGGTCATCTGCACTGATGTTTTATGTGCTTTTCCCTTCATTTTGCAAAACAGCTTAATGCTGGGTTACATGTCTCTCTTTTTATGAATTCAGTCCTCCTCAGAGTGAAGCTTCCCCGGTGGCTTCTCCAGATCCCCAGCGCCAGGAGTGGTTTGCCCGGTACTTCACATTCTGAAAGAATTGCTTTGGCACAGTTCTAGGCGGACTGTTACTAAAAGCATGACCTTATGCAGATCGTTATGTGTACAGGGTTTCCTATGTCAGACACGGTGAAAGTATTTGTCTCTCCAATTGAAAATGCCCTGTATTTCCTGTGATATTTATTGGAATCACTCTATAAGGTACTATATTATGTGTGTAATTATAACAGTTATTTTTATTTGAGATGGGAGAGTCTTTAATCTTTGTAATTACTGCATAATAAATTTTGTTAGAACAAACAGTGTTTCTTTTTTGCTAGTAAGTTTGTTTTAACTTTTAAATACTTTTTAATTCCAGGTTAAGACTTGCCAGAAAAAGTTTTACTACATAATAATAATAAAATATCAAATTACTTCAATAACAAAATCAGGATAGGGAAATACAACCTGTTAATTTGTTTCATTTCCGTGTATAACTGTAACTGTGTTCTCTAAGTTTACAAGGCTAGAATGAAAACACATGTGGAAATTATGGACTTTCAAGTATATAAAATACTGCCAACTTATTTATATTGTTTTTTAAAATAATTCTGATAGTTGAGGACCTAGGATTTCTAGTACAGCATCTATGCCAGCTTGTTTTCTAAATAGGCAATTTACTACTGACACATGAACATGGACCCAACTAACCACTATCACATGTTAATGAGAACTTTTCTTTAAGTTTTCAGTCCACCTTGGCAGGCTACTGTATTGTATCCTGCGGCCTGAAAGAGTGCATCCATTTCTAAGAGTGCCAAATATAGTTGATCCGTAATGTGGATTTTAGAAGAACCTGGGTGAACATGATCTATGAATGATTATAATAATGTTAAAGACCAACTTTTTAAATGATTGTTATGTGTCAGGCACTGTGCTGAGGGGCCAGTAGAAAGATTATCTCATTTAATCCTCACAAAATCTTCAAGGAATAAACCACTGCATATGAGTATGCATGGCTGGTAGTGTGTTCTTTAAATTATCCTGAGAAAAAGTTCTTATAAAATGCTTGCTTTGAATTTTTTCTTCAACTAAGAGATTGAATTTTCCGACAAAAAATGGTTAATGCTTATTTCAGAAAACACAGTTATAAGCTCATTTTCTTGCGCCTAGTTTATACATATCTTATAATTTGGACATTTATTTACCAAAGATTTGACGATTAGAACTCCTGCAAGTGACTATGGGCATACAAAGATGAACACTTGGCCTCAAGGAGCTAATCGTATACTCGCTGAAATAGTTCAGTACCAAACGGTTTTTTACAGCAGTATCAGAAGGGCCACAATCAGCTCTATGGAGGGGAGGGTACATTGGGAGTGGAGAAGAGGAAGTGATTGCTACCTAAGTGGTGGCTACTTGCCTACGGTGTCAAGCTCCCTAAGCTGGATATGCAAGTGGTACTCAAGTATAATATTGTGTATATATATAATATATATAATATTGAAGGATGAGTAGGAATTAAACAGCCCCACCTTTGGTCTGTCTGGTTAAGGCACAAGCTGAAACAACAGTCAGGAAGGAGCAGGCCAGCTGCATCCAAAGAACTCAGTGTAATCCTGTAGGACCATGGGGCATAATAAGAGAGCAGCCATTTCTTGAGCACCTACCTTGTATTAGACAGTATAATTTTAACATTTTTTAACCCTTCAACCACCCAGATGAAAAACGTGAACTCCCCCTGTCATCCCCCCACTATACAGACATACATACACACACACAACTCGTAAAGGTTGAAACCTGTACTCTTTATGCTACAAATGACCTGGAATGCTTAGTAAGGAATTCAACTTGATCCTCTAGAATTTGGAGCAGGTAATAAATAGCATGGTTAGGTTTTAAACTGTTTAGTCAGCATATTGGCCACAATTTGTTCAGAAAATATGGAGACCTAACAGCAAGACCAATTCAAGTTTACTGAATTGGTTCAGATGAGGACTGAAAGGAAGAACTGTTCATGGGAACGGAAATGAGGGAATAAAGAGTGAAAATGTAGAATTGCTGGGAGTTGGTGACAGATACGTGTGGAATATGAAAGAAAATGAAGCGTGGGCAAAAGATGCAGTGTGATTTCAGGTATGTTGAAATTAAAGTTTCTCTGGAATAACAGAAGCAGTTAAACACAAGGGTCTGGAGTGGAGTATGGCATATATGAGATCAATAAAGCCAAAGGTGTGTGGATGAAACAACAAGGAATAGAGTTGTGAGCAGAACTTTGCGGGGGGGGCACCAACACTTAAAGGGCAGGCAGACCTTGGATGAGAATGAGAAGTAGAGTTATAGATCCCCAAAAGCATGATGTTGTGGAAGAAGAATGCTTCAAGGAGAGAGCAGCCAACCAACAGTGTCAAGTGCTGTAGAGATCAGGAAAGGGAAATAATGAAAAGTGTCTGCTGGTTTTGACAACTAGAAAATGATCTTAGCAAAAGCAGAGTCAGGGTAAATGGCAGGAGCAAAAGCTAGATTCCGGAGAAGTGAGGTGAAAGGGAGTTGAGAGAGTGAGTGAAAACCCCTCTTTGAGGACATTTGGCTATACAGGTAAGGGGAAAGAGGCAGAGAAGGTAATAGACTGAGATGGGGGTGAGATGGGTTTTGTTTGTGTTTTATCATATTTTGCTACTGGGGAGGGAGAGAAGGAGAAAGAAGAGACAAGCAACAATTTTATAACCTTCAACTGTGTCACTGGGTTACATGTAATAACATTAAAGAGATGGTCAAAGAAGTCCCATAACATTCTGATTGAAGAAGAAATTTCAGCAAGACATTTATTTTGATAGAATATAAGAAGCAACATGGAATCCTAGGATCTTTGGAGTTAGAAGAGGCCTTAAAGGCCATCTCTTCTAATCTCCTACAGAATGCTTGAATCTCCTCTGTAACATCCCTGAGTGAACTTTACAGTGATAGGAAGCTCACCTGCTCGGAGGTACCCTTCCTGCCTACTGGCTCTGCCACCAAGTATCTTAACCTCTGTGACTCAGTCTCCTGGGCTTTGTAGTAAGATGGATACTCTTAACCCTACCTTCCTACAAAGATAATGAGTTTGAAAAAGGTATAAATTACTATAGTTGAGTAAATAGTTGTCTTGGAAAGTAGAGCAAATATACTGGAGAAGTGTACAAGGATTGTCAGGCAGTAGTTGAGCTCAGAGGCTATATGTTTATATTGACACCCAGCAGCATGATTTTGCTCTTTGACCATGTTCAGCTACTTGGATGCAGAATTATAGGAATGGATAATAATGGACACTTAACCAGGATTAGGATTTTGTTAGGTAAGTACAACAAAAGGAATAAAGTCAGAGGAGCAAGAGTGTTTGCAGAGAACTATTATTTTTTTTATACTAGAATTTTAGAAGTAAAACCACAGTGGACAAATACTATCAATTGCCTTACCAAAGGGTCTCGTCACCAATTTCCAATGTGTGTCGGGGGCACTTCCCCACACATCCAGTTCTGACACCAGCTGGGTGTCCTACAATTCAACTCAGTTCTGACACTAATTACCCAGAGATGACATCAGATCCCACAAGAACCCAGTCCTGTAAGACTACCCTCTGCTTCAGATGCCTATAACCCCAGGCTATTACTGGCTATAAAGCAGAGGTTCTCATGACCGCCTCCTTGGGTTTGATTAATTTCCTAGAGTGGCTCACAGAACTCAGGAAACCCATTTACTCACTAGATTATTGGTTTATTATAAAGGATATTAAAGGACATGAATCAACAGCCAGATGAAAATATATATAGTGTGAGGTCCCAAACAAAGGAGCTTCTGTCCTACTGGAGTTTGGGGCCCAGCATGATGGCACATGAAAGTGTACTGGTTCCCCAACCTGGAAGCTCCCCGAACCCAGTCCTTTGGGTTTTTATGGAGGCTTCATTACATAGGCATTATCAGTGTAATCCACTGATTAAATTCATTGGCCATTGGTGATTGAACTCAGTCTCCAGCCCCTCTTTTCTCCCCTTCCCTGAGAACCAAGAAGCTCTAACCCTTTAATCACATGGTTGGTTTTTCTGGCAACTATCCTTAGTTGGGGTCCAAAAATCACCTTATTAACATAAAAAAAGACACCTTTTTATTCCTCTCATCACTTAGGAAATGCCAGTGGTTTTTTAGGAGCTCTGTGCCAGAAACTGGGACAAAGACCAAATATATAAACACAGTATCATTCTTACCTTAGAAGTTGTCAAATTAATCTTTGTATTTAGGTCAAGATGTTTCGTTCTTAGTTTTTATCTCATTCTGTCACCTTCATAACCAGTCATATGTAGGTATGATTAAAATTCTTATTTTTATCTTAACATCATATCTTAAAATATTTACCTAAGGCTTTTCATTATCATCAAACAGTAAGTTTCTAACTCATAGCTTTTTCCCAAATACTGATTTTAAATCTGGAGTGAAGAGATAGGTCCTAATGGGACAATCGTAAGGAATATTTTCTTTCTATATATGGCACTCTATACTACACCTAGAGCAGAAAAAGTGCTTCTTGAAGAGCTGAACCACGATTGGTTTTTGTTGCTGTGTCCCTCTTTATGTTGTAGGGAATGTTAATGTGGATTAGGGAGTGGAGAAGGAAAAATGTATAACATGGTAGGAAATGCTTCATTCATGTACACAGGAAACATATGCAAAAGTTTGTCCAAAAACAATACAAATTAGATGTTTAGAAATGTCTAAAACAAATTTTAGTTATGCATTCAGACTCTAAAAAATGTATTAATGATCAAAGCATATGAAAATATTTTGAGAGCAGTATCATGCTTTGGACCCAGCTAAAAATTATCCATAGGAAATCTCATAACTTTTATTTTCATATACGAAAGGAGAACACATTTTATCTTTCCAACAAAACAAGATCAACAACATTATTTGGAATAGACATATTCTTTGACAATAATGGTGTCCATAATTTTTTTCATGTTGTTACAAATATTCCAAATTCTCTGTCACATGACACCACTGTGATAATGGATTATACCATATTAATTTCAGTTTGGAAGATTACTACACATTAACCACCTCTGGTAATACCAGGAATATAATATCTTTGTAATTTTCTGAATGTAGCTATATTTGATTTTAATATAATTTTAATTTACTCTTATTAATAGTCAAAATTTCTTTGAAATAGAATAGATACCTGAGACATGAACTCACGTATGTGGCCAAATGATTTTTGACAAGGGTGCCAAGATCATTCAATTAAGAAAGGACAGTCTTCAACAAATGGTGTTGGGAAAACTGGATATCCACATACAAAAGAATGAACATGGACCCTTACACCTTATACCATATACAAAAAAAACTAACTCAATGTGGATCAAAGACCCAAACATAAGAACTATAAAACTCTTAGAAGAAAACATAGGGTAAAGCTTCATGATATTGGATTTGGCAATGATTTCTCTGACATGACACCAAAAGTACAGGTAACAAAAGCACAGAGATAAATTGGACTTCATCAGAATTAAAAACGTGTGCACCAAAGGACAGTACTAACAGTGAAAATGCAATTCCCCCAAATAGGAGAAAATATTTATAAAGCATATACTTGGTAAGGGATTAATATCCAGACTATATAAAGAACTACTAAAACTCAACTGCAAAACAATTCAAAAATGGGCAACAGACAAAAATAGCCATTTCTCCAGGGCTTCCCTGGTGGCACAGTGGTTAAGAATCCACCTGCCAACGCAGGGGACATGGGTTTGAGTCCTGGTCTGGGAAGATCCCACATGCCGCAGGGCAACTAAGCCCATGCGCCACAACTACTGGGCCTGCGTGCCACAACTACTGAAGCCAACGTGCCTAGAGCCTATGCTCCACAACAAGAGAAACCACCACAATGAGAAGCCCACGCTCGCCACAACTAGAGAAAGCCTGCGCGCAGCAACGAAGACCCAACACAGCCAAAAATACATAAATAAAATAAATTTTTAAAAATAGACATTTCTTCACAGAAGATATACAAATGGCCAATACGCACTTGAAAAGATGCTCAATGTCACTAGCCAATAGAAAAATGTAAGTCAAAACCACAATGAGATACCACTTCATGCCCATTAGGATAGCTTTTATTTATTTAAAAAAAAAAAGGATGTGGAAAAATTGGAGCCCTTTTGCACAGCTAGTGGGAATGTAAAATGGTACAGTTGCTGTGCAAAATAGTCTAGCAGTTCCTCGAAAAGTTAAACAGAGAATTACCATATGATCCAGCAATTACACTTCTAGGTATAGTCCCCAAAGCAGAATTGAAAGCAGGAATTCAAACATTTACTTGTACACCAATGGCTGTAGCAGCATTATTCACAGTGGCCAAAAAGTGGAAACAATCCAAATGTCCATCAACAGATGAATGGATAACTAAAATAAACAGAGTCTTTCCCTCCTGTTGTAGGGAAAATCCTTAGTTCAGTCTATCTCCTGTGGCTCTTCTTTACTCCCTATACAAAACACCTTATTTCTGGTCACCAAATGTGTGGGTGGGTTTTGGGTTTTCTCCACAACATGCAAGTCTCCGCCGCCCAAGCCCAGGTGATCACTTGTGCTTCCAACCAACCCGCTACAGATCAGAGGCTCTAATGACCCCCCCTCCTTGGATTTGATTACTTTGCTAGACTGGCTCACTGAACTCAGAAAAACACATTTACCAGTTTATTAAAGGATATGATAAAGGATACAGATGAACAGCCAGATGAAGAGAAACACAGGGCAAGGTCTGAGAGGGTCCTGAGGGCAATAGCTTCTGTCCCCATGGAATTGGGGTGTGTCACCCTCCCAGTGTGGATGTGTTCACCAACATGGAAACTTCCTGAGTTCCATACTATTGGGATTTTATGGAGGATTCCTCACGTAGGCATGATCAATTATTAACTCTGTTTCCAGCCCCTCTCCCCACTCTGGAGAAATGGGGGAGACAGGGCTGAAAAATTCTAACCTTCTAATCCAGGTTTAGTTTTTCTGGTGACTAGCCCCATCTGGAAGCCATCCAGGAGCCCACTCAGAGTCACTTCAATAGAACAAAAGATGCTCTTAGTGCTCTTATCACTTAGGAATTTAAAAGGGTTTTTGGAGCACTGCGTCAGAGACAGGGTTAAAGACAATATTAGAACAAGAGATGCTCCTAATTTTTTATCATTTTAGGAAAGGATTTCAGGAGCTCTGTGCTAGGGACCAACAGCAGAGACCAATACTTATTTCCCATTCTCTCACAAATATACTTTGGATTTGCTGAATTCCTTGGATCTGTGGGTTCGGTTGTCATGAACTTTGTAAAATATTTTGGCTTTTATTTCTTCTAATATTTTTTCTGCTTCCCTCACTCCTGGCCTTTGAGGACTCCAATTATACATATATTATGCTACTTGACATTGTCCTACAAAACTTACCAATACCCTGTTGAATTCTGGGAGCTTTTTTCTCAATTTTGGATAGTTTCTATTGCTATGTCTATAAATTCACTAATCTTTTCTTCTTCAATGTCTAATCTGCTGTTAATCCTATTCAATGTATGCTACATCTCAGCCACTGTAGTTTTCATCTCCAGAAGTGAAGTTTGGGTCTTAAAAAAATTTTTTTTTTCTATCACGTCTCTACCTAACATGTTCCTCTACTACTTATTCTTTCATATTGTTAATTATGTAGTTTTAAAACATGTATCTTGTTTTATTTTTGTAAATTTTTAGTTGTGTAGATTAAACTGATTATACTGTATTACAAGATTGCTTAATTTCTATTTTTGTCCTACTATTTTGTATTCTTTTATTCTATTTTACTTCATAATTCACATTCTGCTAAAATGTGAGCAGTAATTTTTGTAGGTTTTGAAGCTCCTAAATAAGTGCCACTGAATACTGCTTGTTGAATTGAATTTTTGTCATATCACTAAAATGTTTGTTTTTGTATAACCTTGTTTTAGACCAATTTATGTATTATCTATTATCTCACAATAACAGAATTTGGTATATAATAGAATAGAATATTATTAAAAATTTAAAAGGAATGAAATTCTGATACATGCTAAAACATAGATGAACCCTGAAAACATGCTAAGTGAAATAAGCCAGACTAAAGAACAAATATTGTATATTATGTGAGGTACCTAGAATAGACAAAGTCTTAAAGACAGAGAGAAGAACAGAGGTTGCCAGAAACTGAGGGAAGGAGATAAAGGAGAGTTACTATTTAATGGGTACAGAGTTTCTGTTTGAGACAATGACAAATTTCTGGAGATGGCTAGTGGTGATGATTACACAACATTGTGAATGTACTTACTGCCACTGAATTGTACACTTAATGGGTAAAATGATAAATTTTGTGTTATATATGTTTAATCCCAATTTTAAAAAGCAACAAAAGCAAAAATAAACAAGTGGGACAACATGAAACTAAAAGTTTCTATACAGCAAAGGAAACTATCAACAAGATGAAAAGGCAACCTACTGAATGGCAGTAGAAATAGAAGAAATAGAAAATATGAACAGACCAATCACAAATAATGAAATTGAAACTGTGATTAAAAATCTTCCAACAAATAAAAGTCCAGGACCAGATGGCTTCACAGGTGAATTCTATCAAACATTTAGAGAAGCGCTAACACCAATCCTTCTCAAACTCTTCCAAAAAACTGGAGAGGAAGGAACATTCCCAAACTCATTCTATGAGGCCACCATCACCCTGATACCAAAACCAGACAAAGATACTACAAAAAAAGAAAATTACAGAC
>NC_041223.1:43003655-43004315 GCF_002837175.3 Physeter macrocephalus
ACCTATGGTCAACTAATCTATGACAAAGGAGGCAAGGATATACAGTGGAGAAAAGACAGTCTCTTCAATATGTGGTGCTGGGAAAACTGGACAGGTACATGTAAAAGAATGAAATTAGAACACTCCCTAACACCATACACAGAAAGTAAACTCAAAATGGATTAGAAACCTAAATGTAAGACTGCATACTATAAAACTCTTAGAGGAAAACATAGGAAGAACAATCTTTGACATAAATCACAGCAAGATCTTTTTTGATCCACCTCCTAGAGTAATGGAAATAAAAACAAAAATAAACGAATGGGACCTAATGAAACTTAAAAGGTTTTGCACAGCAAAGGAAACTACAAACAAGACAAAAAGACAACCCTCAGAATGGGAGAAAATATTTGCAAACGAATCAAACGAGCTCATGCAGCTCAGTATTAAAAAAACAAAACCGGGCTTCCCTGGTGGCGCAGTGGTTGAGAATCCGCCTGCCGACGCAGGGGACACGGGTTCGTGCCCCGGTCCGGGAAGATCCCACATGCCACGGAGCAGCTGGGCCCATGAGCCATGGCTGCTGAGCCTGCGCGTCCGGAGCCTGTGCTCCGCAACGGGAGAGGCCACAGCGGTGAGAGGCCCACGTACCACACACACACACAAAAAAAACCCAATCCA
>NC_041223.1:43004568-43018124 GCF_002837175.3 Physeter macrocephalus
CAATCCCACTACTGGGCATATACCCAGAGAAAACCATAATTTAAAAAGACACATGCACCCCAATGTTCACTGCAGCGCTATTTACAATAGCCAGGACATGGAAGCAACCTAAATGCCCACTGACAGATGAATGGATAAAGAAGATGTGGTACATATATACAATGGAATATTACTCAGCCATAAAACACAACAAAACTGGGTCATTTGTTGAGACGTGGATGGATCTAGAGACTGTCATACAGAGTGAAGTCAGAAAGAGAAAAACAAATATCGTATATTAATGCATATATGTGGAACGTAGAAAAATAGTACAGATGAACCAGTTTGCAGGGCAGAAGTTGAGACATAGATGCAGAGAACAAATGTATAGACACCAAGGGGGGAAAGTGGCAGGGGTGGTGGTGGTGGTATGATGAATTGGGAGATTGGGATTGACATATATACACTAATATGTATAAAATGGATAACTAATAAGAACCTGCTATATAAAACAAATAAAATTCAAAAAGAAAGAAAATACTTGCAAATCATATCTGATAAGGGGTTAATATCCAAAATATATAAAGAATTCACACAACTGAATAGCAAAAAACAATACAATTTAAAAATGGGCAGATAATCTGAATAACATTTTTCCAAAGAAGACATAAAGATGGCCAACAGTTATATGAAAAGATGCTCTACATAATTAATCATCAGGGAAATGTAAATAAAAACCACAATGAGATATCACCTCACACTGGTTAGAAAGGTTATTATCAAAAAGCCAAGAAACAAGTGTCAGCAAGAATGTGGAGAAAAGGGAACCCTCATGCACTATTAGTGGGAATGTAAATTGGTGCAGCCACTCTGGAAAACAGTATGAAGATTCCTGAAAAAAATGAAAGCAGAACTACCACACAATACAGCAATTCTACTGCTGGGTATTTATCCAAAAAAACAAAAACAAAAACATTAACTCCAAAGATATATGCACCCCCATGTTCATTGCAGCTTTACAATAGCCAAGACATGGAAACAACCTAAATGTCCATCAGTGAATGAATGGATAAAGAAAATATGTCATGCATGTATTTATATTATATTTATACATAACAATATTATTCAACCATAAAAAAAATGATATAAGTCAGAGAAAGAAAAATACCATATGATCTCACTTATATGTGAATCTAAAAATATAAAAACAAGCTCACAGACACACAGAACAGACTGGTGGTTGCCAGAGGTTGGGGTGGTGGGTAGCAAGGGTGTGAGAAATGAGTGAAGGGGGTCAAAAGGTACATACTTCCAGTTATGAAATCAATAAGCCATAGGGATGAAATGTACAGCATGGTGACTAGTTAATAATATTCTATTGCATATTTGAAAGTTGCTAAGAGAGTAGATCTTAAAGTTCTTATCACAAAAATAATGAATTTTGTATAACTATGTAATGTGATAGATGTTGACTTATTGTGATCATTTCACAATGTATACAAATATCAAATCATGTTGTACACCTAAAACTAATGTTATGTCAATTACACCTAAATTAAAACTTTTTTTAAAAAAAGAAGACTAAGTAGTAGAATACTATCCCAGTGATTCTTCATTGCTTTCTGAATAAAAATAATTATAAGGTGCTATATTTGCAAATTATTCAAGGTGAAATCTTTTCTGTTTAATAAGATCCATTCCTTTTGCTTTTTTTCTACATGCCATTTGCTACACAAATGAAAGTTCTGCTCTTGGTACCTCAAAATGTTTAAGTTATGTTATCTGAACAGAAAGTGCTTGGAATGTATAGTCAGAGAGATAGAGAAGGATGACTGAAGATTACCTCAGATGCTGGGGGGAAGTCATGTACAGACCAATGCATGGGTTCTACCTAGAGTATTACCAAGGCATTTACCCTTCTTATTTCTGAGTAATCTGGGCTTGTATCTGAAATATCTTTCTGTTGACACCTAGTGAACTCTCTTGTCACCTCTTCTGTGAAAGCTTTTTCCACACCCTCACACTGAATTAGACATTCTTTTCTAGGTGCACCTATAGCATTTATATTACATTTACTCAATCATTCGACAAATATTTGTTAGGTGCCTACTATATGCCAGGTATTACTTAAGGTGGTTGGGATGAATATATCATTGAAAAAGACAAATATCCCTGTGTCCTCATAGAACTTAGATTAGAAGCAGGGGATGTAGACAATAAACATCATATATACATTTAATGTTAGAAAGTGATAAGTGCTATAGACAAAAGGGAAAGATGTGTAAGAGTGCAGAAGGTGAGAAGGGATGGACATGATGCAGTATTAAACAGAATGGTCTGGGTTAGCCTTATAAAAAAGTGATACAGTGCTTCCCTGGTGGCGCAGTGGTTGAGAGTCCGCCTGCCGATGCAGGGGACATGGGTTTGTGCCCCAGTCCAGGAAGATCCCATGTGCCACGGAGCAGCTAGGCCCATGAGCCATGGCCGCTGAGCCCTGCGCGTCCGGAGCCTGTGCTCCACAACGGGAGAGGCCACAACAGTGACAGGCCCGCATACCGGGAAGTGATACAGGAGGAAAGACTTGTTTCCTGTCTACCCAAAATGTCAAAGTCGATTACTACATAATTTATCTTTTGCGTTTCCCTTCTAGTACAATGCCCAACACTTAGCAGGTTACTGGAAGAATAGAATAAAATATGTCTGTTATCTTGAAGAGAAAATGACTGGGACTTCCTTGGTGGTGCAGTGGTTAAGACTCCATGCTCCCAATGCAGGGGTCCTGGGTTCAATTCCTGGTCAGGGAACTAGATCCCACATGCATGCCGCAACAAAGAGTTCACATGCCGCAACTAAGGAGCCCATGTGCCACAACTAAGGAGCCTACCTGCTGCAACTAAGACCCAGCGCAACCAAATAAATAAAATAAAATAAATAAATGACTCTGTGTTCCATATGTTCATGTACATATGTGTGTGGTAATATATATACACAAATTCTTTTTTTTTTTTTTTTTTTTCCTCAATAAGCGGGCCTCTCACTGTTGTGGCCTCTCCCACTGCAGAGCACAGGCTCCGGATGCGCAGGCTCACCAGCCATGGCTCACGGGCCCAGCCGCTCTGCGGCATATGGGATCTTCCCGGACCGGGGCACAAACCCCTGTCCCCTGCATCGGCAGGCGGACTCTCAACCACTGCACCACCAGGGAAGCCCTACACAAATTCTTTTACATTCTAAATTCATTGTCATTTTATATATGTAGATATATGTTAATTTAACATATATGTAGATATACATTAAAAATATAGACACACACTGCTCCATTCAAAAAGAATTAGAAGTGACTACATGGATGATATACAATAAAAATATATATTCTTGGGCTTCCCTGGTGGCGCAGTGGTTAAGAATCCGCCTGCCAATGCAGGGGACAAGGTTTCCAGCCCTGGTCCGCGAAGATCCCACATGCCACAGCGCAACGTGACTACATGGATGATATACAATAAAAATATATATTCTTGGGCTTCCCTGGTGGCGCAGTGGTTAAGAATCCGCCTGCCAATGCAGGGGACAAGGTTTCCAGCCCTGGTCCGGGAAGATCCCACATGCCACAGAGCAACTAAGCCCGTGCACCACAACTACTGAGCCTGCGCTCTAGAGCCCGTGAGCCACAACTACTGAAGCCCGCACGCCTAGAGACAGTGTTCTGCAACAAGAGAAGCCACTGCAACGAGAAGCCCATGCACTGCAATGAAGAGTAGCCCCCACTCACTGCAACTAGAGAAAGCCCACACACAGCAACAAAGACCCAACTCAGCCAAAAATAAATAAATAAATAAATTTATTTTAAAAAACAAATATATATTCTTTATGAAAGCAACTAATTAAATGGTAGTGGAAAATCAGGACTAACTGAAAGGAGAATACAAACATGCAGTTGAAGGCTAACATAACTAGGCTTAAATTAAACCTCAGTGTTTGCCTGATGTGTCTTTGAGCGAGGGTGAAAAGATGTATGGTTATATGATTCTTATTATCAGAAAAGAAGGACGGTTCTCATGAGGATAAAAAGATTTCTGAGCTCTGAATTCTAGAAGTAATTCCTCATAGAACTTCATTATAGGAGACAATCAATTCTCAACTGATGATACTGAATGGTATTCTCAATTATTTTTACAACAAAGCACGTGGATTTTAAAGCTGTTATCTTGAATAACCTTATATAAAAAGGGAAACTATAGCATTAAACAACTCAATTTAAGAAATTCTGGGGGCTTCCCTGGTGGCGCAGTGGTTGAGAATCCGCCTGCCGATGCAGGGGACACGGGTTCATGACCCGGTCTGGGAAGATCCCACATGCCACGGAGCGGCTGGGCCCGTGAGCCACAGCCACTGAGCCTGTGCGTCCGGAGCCTGTGCTCCGCAATGGGAGAGGCCACAACAGTGAGAGGCCTGCGTACCACAAAAAAAAAAAAAAAAAAATTCTGTAAAAAATGACAGACTACTAAGCAGTAACTGTCTAATGTCTAACTTGATCCTAGGATAGAACTGTAAATAAAGGGGTGAAAAGCCCCTTGGACAAGTTTCCTTAAATATCATTTCTCTTAGCTAGACTCTTTGATAGAAGAAAGAGGCTGTAATCAGACAAGCTACTGATACAATACCTGGAATGCTGTTATTTTGTATTTCTAACCAATGGTAGAACAATATGCTTTGGAAATGGTAAATTTGAAATCAAATTATGAAATCTGAAATTACCTATGTTATGACAATCTCCTCTGACTGTTTTATTTCAGACAAAATGAAAATTTTCCTCAGAAATCTGTTCTTAATTGAATCTATTTTACTTTTTAAAACCACTCTACTTGAATTCCAGACTTCCATGTCATAAAGCACAGCCAAAATAATTTTGGCTGGAACACTTTCAAAGCAATTGTTGACATCAACCACCATGGCTAAAGAACAGCCTCAGTCACGCATCCCTGTAGCATCTGTTTAGAGCTGCATGACTTCCTGGTATATAATGTAGCTGAAAAATGTCCTTCCAGAGAAGTGGCCAGTATGGCAGAGTAGGAGGACCCTAAGTTCATCTCCTCCCACAGACACACCAAAATTACAACTATTTACAGAGCAGCTATTGATGAGAATGACCTAGAGACTAGCAGACAAGTTTTTCCACAACTAAAGATACAAAGAAGGAGCCACAAAGAGATGAGTAACAGGAGTGGAGACTTCGTAAAATCAAGACCCATATCCCCAGGGTAGGCAACCCACAAACAGGAGGGTTGCAGAGGTTCTCCCCAAGGAACAAGGGGTTCAAGTCCCATAGTGGGTTCCCCAGCCTGGGGTTTCTGCACTGGGAAGAAGTGCCCCTAGACATCTGGCTTTAAAGGCCCACAGGGCTTGCATACAGGAGAACTGGAGGGCTGTAGGAAACAGAGACTCCACTCTTAAAGGGTCCACCAAAATCTTACATGCTCCAGTTACAATGCAGAAGCAAGAATTTGAAAGCCTGGGTTAAACCCACCTGCTGATCTTGGAGTGCCTTCCAGAGAGGTAGGAGGCAACTGGGACTCCCCCTAGGGACAAAGATGTTGGCAGCAGCCTTTTTCTGGAAGCTTGTCCTACTATGAGGACAGTGGTGCTGGCAAGCACCATTCTGGAGTCCTCCCTCTTTTCCTATTAGTGCTAGAACCTGGCTCCAAGCACCAGCAGCCAGGACACCCCGGATCATGCACCCAGTCACACCATGACCCAGTCACACCAGTGGCTGGCAGCCTCCACACGAGGCAGGGTCTGGCAGTCAACCAAGCAGTGGACCAGCCCTGCCTACCAGTGTGCCCACAGTAGTCCACCCCAACACAACAGAAGGACCCATGAAGCCCACATAGGGATTACCCTGAAATCATATAGCCCCGGTGACCAAAAAGGAGTGTGTTACTGGGCTCCATAGGACATATCCCACATAAGGACAGTCCTCCAAGATTGGGAAATGTAGCAAACCTACTTAATAAACACAGAAAATTAGGCAAAATGAAGTGACAAAGGAATATGTTCCAAACAAAGGAACAAGATAAAACCCCAGAAGAACACTAAGCAAACTGGAGATAAGCAATCCACTCAAAAAAATAGTTCAAGGTAATGATTATAAATATGTTCAATGAACTCAGGAGAAGAATGGATAAACACAGTGAGAAGTTTAACAAAGAGATATAAAATATAAAGTAGAACCAAACAGAGCTGAGGAATACAATAATTGAAATAAAAAATACACTAGAAGGAATCAAGAGTAGGTAAGATGATACAGAGGAACAGAGCAGCAACTGGAAGACAATAATGAAAACACACAAGCTGAACAAAAAGAAAAAAGATTTTTAAAAAATGAGGATAGTCTAAGAGACCTCTGGTACAGCATCAAGCATACTAACATTTGCATTGGAGGGATCCCAGAAGAAGACAGAAAAGGGCAGAGAACTTATTTGAAGAAATAATAGCTGAAAACTTCTCTATGTGGGGAAGGAAACTGATATCCAGGTCCAGGAAGCACAGAGAGTCAGATAGAAGATTAACCCAAAGCGGTCCACACAAAGACACATTGTAATTAAAATGGCAAAAATTAAAGATAATAAAAGAATATTAAAAGCAGCAAGGAAAAAGCAACTAGTTACGTGTAAGGCAACTCCCATAAGACTGTCAGCTGACTCTTCAGCAGAAACTCTGCAGGCCAGAAGGGAGTGGCACAATATATTTAAAGTGATGAAAGGAAAAAACCTACAACCAAGAATACTCTACCCAGCAATGCTATCATTCAGACTTGACAGAGAGATAAAGAGTTTTACAGACAAGCAAAGGCTAAAATAGTTCATCACCACTAAACCAGATTTTTAAAAAAATGTTAAAAGGACTTCTCTAAGTGGAAAAGACAAGACTTAAACTAGAAATATGAAAATTACAAAAGGAAAATCTCATTTGTAATGACAAATACACAGTAAATGTAGTAGATCAACCACTTATAAAGCTACTAGGAAGGTTAAAAGACAAAAGTAGTAAATTCATCTACCCTCAATAAGTAGTTAAGGGATACACAAAAAGATGTAAAATATGATGCCAAAAACATTCAACATGAAGAGGGAGGAGTAAAAACGCAGGGTAGTAAGAATGCATTTGAAGTTAAGAAATTCATCAACCTAAAATAATCACAAATAGAGAAAGACAGAGATAGATAGAGATAGAACTCTCAGTAGCCACAAAACAAAAATCTATGATTGATAAACACACACAAAAGAGAAAGGAACCCAAACATAATGCTGAAGTTCATCATCAAATCACAGAAGAGGGCAAAAGAAGAAAGAAAAAGAACTACTAAAGTAACCCAGAAACAATTAACAAAATGGCAATAAGTAAATACCTATCAATAATAACTTTAAATTTAAATGGACTAAATTTTCCAATCAAAAGACAGAGTGGCTAAATGGATTGAAAAAACAAGACCAATGTAAATGTTGCCTACAAAAAATTCACTTCAGAAATAGACACACAGACTGAAAGAGAAGGGACGGAAAAAGGTATTCTTTGCAAATGGAAACCAAACAGAAAAGAAAACCTGGAGTAGCAATACTTATATCAGAAAAAATAAACTTTAAAACAGACTGCAACAAGAGATAGGATATTACATAATGATCAAGGAATCAATCCAAAAATAAATAAATATATATACACCTAACACAGGAGCACCTAAATACATAAAGCAAATATTAACAAACAGAAAGACAGAAATTGACAACACAATACTAGCAGGAGACTTTAAACTCCACTTACATTAATGGACAGATAATCCAGACTGAAAAATAATAAGGAAACACTGACCTTAAATGACTTATTAGACCAGATGGATTGAACAGACCCATATGGAACATTCCATCTAAAACCAGCAGAATACATAATTTTTTTCAAGGGCAAATGGAACATTCTCCAGGATAGATCATATGCAAGGCCACAAAACAAGTCTCAATAAAATAAGATTAAAATTATATCAAGAATTTTTTTCTCACAACACTATGAGACTAGAAAACAACTACAAGAAAACGACTACAAAAAACACAAACGTAGTGGTTAAAATATGCTACCATAAAAATACCATAAATATGCTACTAAGTGATCAATGGGTCACTGAAGAAATCAAGAGGAAATAAAAAACATACCTGGAGATAAATGAAAATGGAAACACACAATCCAAAATCTATGGGACACAGAAAAAGCAGTTCTAAGAGGGAAGTTTATAGCAATACAAGCCTATTTCAGGAAACAAGAAAAATCTGAAATAAACAACATAACCGTATACATAAAGGAGCTAGAAAAAGAACAAACAAAACCCAAAGTTAGTAGAAGGGAAAAAATCGTAAAGATCAGAACAGAAAAAATTGAAACAAGAGAAAAAATTAGAAAAGATAAATGAAACTAAGAGCTGGTTCTTTGAGATGATAAAATTGATAAACCCAGAAAAAAGAGAGAGGACCCAAAAGAATCAAACCAGAAATGTAAAAGGAAAAGTCACAAGTGAGACCACAGAAATACAAAGGATCACAAGAGATTACTATGAACAATTATACAATAAAATGGATAACTGAGAAGAAATGGACAAATTCCCAGAAATGTACAATCTCCCAAGACTGACCCAGAAAGAAATAGAAAATATGAACAGACCAATTACCAGTAATGAAATTGAATCAATAATAATTTTAAAACTCCCAACAAACAAAATCCCAGGGCCAGATGGTTTCACATGTGAATTCTATGAAAGAATTAAATGAGAGATAACACCAATACTCTCCAAAAGCATTGCAGAAGAAGGAACACTTCTGAACTAGTTCTATAAGAGCACCATTACCCTTAAACCAAAATCATACAAAGGTAACGACAACAAAAATTACAGACCAATAACACTGATGAACAAAGATACAAAAATCCTCAACAAAATATTAGCAAACAGAATCCAACAATACAGTGAAAGGATCATATGCCACGATCAATTAGGATTTATCCCAGGGACACAAGGCTTTTTCAATATCTACAAATCAACTGATGTTATACACCACATTAACAATTTGAAGAATAAAAAAAAATATGATCTCAAATGACGCAGAAAAAGCTTTTGACAAAATTCAACATCCCTTTTACTTATGATAAAAACTCTCTACAAGGTGAGCATAGAGGGAACCTACCTCAACATAATAAAGGCCATATATGACAAGCTCAGAGTTAACATCATACTCAGTGGTGAAAAGCTGAAAGCATTTCTTCTAATATCAGGAACAAGACAATGATACTCTACCACTTTTATTCAACAGAATTGGAGGCCCTATCCACAGCAATCAGAAAAGAAGAGGAAATAAAAAGAACGTAAATTGGAAAGAAAGAAGTAAAACTGTCACTGTTTGCAGATGTCATGATACTATACAAAGAAAATTCTAAAGACACCTCCGGAAAGCTACTAGTGCTCATCAGTGAATTTGGTAAAGTTGCAGGTTACAAAATTAATATACAGAAATTCGTTGCATTTCTATACACTAACAACAAAGAGAAATTAAGGAAACAATCCCATTTGCAATCACATCAAAAAGAATAAAATACCTAGGAATAAACCTACCTAAGGAGATAAAAGACATATACTCGAAAAACTATAAGACACTGATGAAAGAAAATAAGATGACACAAACAGATGGAAAGATATACCATGTTCATGAATTGGAAGAATTTTGTTAAAATGACTGTACTACCCAAGGCAATCTACAGATTCAATGCAACCCCCATCAAAATACCATGGGCATTTTTCACAGAACTAGAATAAATAATTTAAAAATTTGTATAGAAACACAAAAGACCCCGAATAGCCCAAACAATTTTGAGAAAGAACAACAGAGCTAGAGAAATCATTCCCCCTGACATCATGCTATTATACTACAAATCTACAGTCATCAAAACAGTATGGCACTGGCACAAAACCAGACACATAGGTCAAAGGAACAGAATAGAAAGCCCGGAAATAAACCCATGCACCTATGGTCAGTTAATCTATGACAACGGAGGCAAGAACATACAAGGAAGAAAAGACAGTCTCTTCAATAAGAAGTACTGGGAAAACTGGACAGCTATGTGTAAAATAATGAAATTAGAACACTCTCTAACACTGTATACAAAAATAAACTCAAAATCGATTAAAGACCTAAATGTAAGACCATAAATACTAAAACTCCAAGAAGAGAACATAGGCAGTATGCTCTTTGATATAAATTGTAGCGATATTTCTTTAGATCTGTCTCCTAACACATAGAACATAAAAGGAAAAATAAACAAATGGGACCTAATCAAACTTAAAAACTTTTGCACAAGAAAGGAAACCACTGTCAAAATTAAAAAGTAACCTACAGAATGGTAAAAAGTATTTGCAAATATGACCAATAAAACGTTAATATACAATATACATATATATATATGTACAACTCATACAGCTCAACATCAAAAATACAACCTGATTAAAAAATGGGCAGAAGAACTAAAGAGACATTTTTCCAAAGAAGACATACAGATGGGTAATGGGCACATGAAAAGATGATCAACATCATTAATCATCAGCGAAATGCAAATTAAAACCACAATGAGATATCATCTCCCATCTTTCAGAATGGCTACCTTCAAAAAGAACACAAATAACAAATGTTGGCAAGGATATGGAGAAAGGCGAACCTTCATACACTGTTGGTGGGAATGTAAATATGGAAAGCAGTATGAAGGTTTCTTGAAAAACTAAAAATAGAACTACCATATGACCCAGCAATTCCACTCCTGGGTAAATATCCGGAAAAAACAAACAAACAAACAAAAAACACTAATTCAAAAAGATAAATGCGAGGAGGGGAGAGAAGATGGCAGAAGAGTAAGACGCGGAGATCACCTTCCTCCCCACAAATACATCAGAAATACATCTACACGTGGAACTGCTCCTATAGAACACCCACTGAATGCTGTCAGAAGACCTCAGACCTCCCAAAAGGCAAGAAACTCCCCACGTACCTGGGTAGGGCAAAAGAAAAAAAGAAAAAACAGAGACAAAAGAATAGGGACGGGACCTGCACCAGTGGGAGGGAGCGGTGAAGGAGGAAAGGTTTCCACACACTAGAAGCCCCTTTGCGGGTGGAGACTGCGGGTGGCGGACGGGGGAGCTTCGGAGCTGCAGAGGAGAGCGCAGTAACAGGGTGCGGAGGGCAAAGCGGAGAGATTCCCGCAGAGGAACGCTGCCGACAAGCACTCACCAGCCCAAGAGAATTGTCTGCTCACCCACCGGGAAGGGCGGGGGCTGTGAGCTAAGGCTTGGGCTTCGGTCGGAAGCCAAGAGAGAACTGGGGTTGGCTGCGTGAACACAGCCTGAAGGGGCTGGTGCACCAAGGCTAGCCGGGAGGGAGTCCGGGAAAAGTCTGGAGCTGCCGAAGAGGCAAGAGACTTTTTCTTCCCTCTTTGCTTCCTGGGGTGCGAGGAAAGGGGATTAAGCGCGCCGCTGAAAGGAGCCACAGCTTCCCCGGGAGAGCGCGTGGCACGCCTCGGGCTGGTGCAGCATCACGCTGGCCTCTGCCGCCGCGAGCTCGCCCCACATCCGTGCCCCTCCCTCCCCCCGGCCTGAGTGAGCCAGAGCCCCCGAATCAGCTGCTCCTTTAACCCCGTCCTGTCTGAGCGAAGAGCAGACGCCCTCAGATGATCTACGTGCAGAGGCGGGGCCAAGTCCAAAGCTGAACCCCAGGAGCTGTGCGAAAAAAGAGGAGAGGGGGAGGTCTCTCCCAGCAGACTCAGAAGCAGCGGATTAAAGCTCCACAATCAGCTTGAAGTGCCCTGCATCTGTGGAATACCTGAATAGACAGCAAATCATCCCAAGTTGAGGAGGTGGACTTTGGGAGCAAGATATATTATTTTCCCCTTTTCCTCTTTTTTCTGCCACTTCCAGGATCCAGTGATCCAAGGACAACTTCCCCGGAGGGAATAGACAGCATGCCTCAGGCTGTTGCAACTTCATTCTGGCCTCTGCTGCAGCAGTCTCTTTCCGCATTCCATATCTCTCCCTCCCCCAGCCCCCAGCCTGAGTGAGCCAGCGCCCCCTAATCGGCTGCTAATTTAAATCTGTCCTGTCTGAGCAAAGCACAGATGCCTTCAGGCAACCTACACCCAGAGGCGGGGCCAAATCCAAAGCAGAACCCCAGGAGCAGTGCAAACAAAGAAGAGAAAGGGAAATTTCTCCCAGCAGCCTCAGGCGCAGTTGATTAAATCTCCAAAATCAACTTGATATACCCTGCATCTTGGAATACCTGAATACACAATGAATCATTCCAAAATTGAGGTGGTGGACTTTGGAAGCAACAATATATATATAAATATTTTTTTCTTTTTCTCTTTTTGTGAGTGTGTATGTGTATGCTTCTTTGTGTGATATTGTCTGTATAGCTTTGCTTTCACCATTTGTCCCAGGGTTCTGACCGTCCCGTTTTTTTTTTTTGTTTTTTTAAAATTATTATTATTTTCTTATATAAAATTTTTCTTCTTAATATTTTTTATTTTAATAACTTTATTTTATCCTACTTTATTTTACTTCTTTCTTTCTTCCTGTCTTCCCCCTTTCTTCCTCCCTTCCTTCCTCTCTTCCTCCCTTCCTTTCTTGCTTTCTTCCTTTTCATTTCTTCCTTCCTTCCTCGGTTTCTTCCTTCCTTCCTCCCTTCCTTTCTTAGTTTCTTCCTTCCTTTGTTGCTTCCTTCATTCATTTATTCCTTCCTTCCTTCCTTTCTTCCTTCCCTTTCTATTTTTTCTCCCTTTTATTTTGAGCCATGTGGAATAAAGGCTCTTGGTGCCACAGCCAGGCGTCAGGACTGTGTCTCTGAGGTGGGAGAACCAACTTCAGGACACTGGTCCACAAGAGACCTCCCAGCTCCACAAAATATCAAACAGTGAAAATCTCCCAGAGATCTCCATCTCAACACCAAGACCCAGCTTCACGCAACGACCAGCAACCTACAGTGCTGGACACCCTATACTCAACAATAGCAAGACAGGACTACAGCCCCATCCATTAACAGAGAGGCTGCGTAAAACTATAATAAGGCTACCGACATCCCAAAACACACCACCAGACGTGGACCTGCCCAACAGAAAGACAAGATCCAGCCTCATCCACCAGAACATAGGCACTAGTCCTCCCAACAGGAAACCTACTCAACCCACTAAACCAACCTTAGCCACTGGGGACAGACATAAAAAACAATGGGAACTACGAACCTGCAGCCTGCAAAAAGGAGACCCCAAACACAGTAAGCAAAATGAAAAGACAGAAAAACACACAGCAGATGAAGGAGCAAGATAAAAACACACCAGACATAACAAATGAAGAGGAAATAGGCAGTCTACCTGAAAAAGAATTCAGAATAATGATAGTAAAGATGATCCTAAATCTTGGAAATAGAATAGACAAAATGCAAGAAACATTTAACAAGGACCTAGAAGAAATAAAGAGGAAGCAAGCAACAATGAGCAACACAATAAATGAA
>NC_041223.1:43019231-43020955 GCF_002837175.3 Physeter macrocephalus
AAAAAACAAACACATGGAGACTAAACAATACACTACTAAATAACTAAGAGATCACTGAAGAAATCAAAGAGGAAATTTAAAAATACCTAGAAACAAACGACAATGAAAACACAATGACCCAAAACCTATGGGATGCAGCAAAAGCAGTTCTAAGAGGGAAGTTTATAGCAATAAATCCTACCTCAAGAAACAAGAAACAACTCAAATGAACAACCTAACCTTACACGTAAAGCAATTAGAGAAAGAACCAAAATCCCCCAGAGTTAACAGAAGGAAAGAAATCGTAAAGATCAGATCAGAAATATATGAAAAAGAAATGAAGGAAACGATAGCAAAGATCAATAAAACTAAAAGCTGGTTCTTTGAAAAGATAAACAAAATTGATAAACCATTAGCCAGACTCATCAAGAAAAAGAGGGAGAAGACGCAAATCAATAGAATTAGAAATGAAAATGGAGATGTAGCAACGGACACTGCAGAAATACAAAAGATTATTAGAGATTGCTACAATTAACTGTATGCCAATAAAATGGACAACCTGGAAGAAATGGACAAATTCTTAGAAATGCACAACCTGCCGAGACTGAACCAGGAAGAAATAGAAAATATGAACAGACCAATCACAAGCACTGAAATTGAAACTGTGAATAAAAATCTTCCAAGATTGGAAGAATCAACATCGTGAAAATAACTCTACTACCCAAAGCAATCTACCCATTCAATGCAATCCCTATCAAACTACCACTGGCATTTTTTACAGAACTAGAACAAAAAATTTCACAATTTGTATGGAAACACAAAAGACCCCGAATAGCCAAAGCAATCTTGAGAACAAAAAATGGAGCTGGAGGAATCAGGCTCCCTGACTTCAGATTATACTACAAGGCCACAGTAATCAAGACAGTATGGTACTGGCACAAAAACAGAAATATAGATCAATGGAACAGGATAGAAAGCCCAGAGATAAACCCACACACATATGGTCACCTTATCTTTGATAAAGGAGGGAAGGATATACAGTGGAGAAAAGACAGCCTCTTCAATAAGTGGTGCTGGGAAAACTGGACAGCTACATGTAAAAGTATGAAATTAGAACAATCCCTAACACCACACACAAGAATAAACTCAAAATGGGTTAAAGACCTAAATGTAAGGCCAGACACTATCAAACTCTTAGAGGAAAACATAGGCAGAACACTCTATGGCATAAATCACAGCAGGATCCTGTTGGACCCATCTCCTAGAGAAATGCAAATAAAAACAAAAAAAAACAAATGGGACCTAATGAAACTTAAAAGCTTTTGCACAGCAAAGGATACCATAAACAAGACCAAAAGACAACCCTCAGAATGGGAGAAAATATTTGCAAACGAAGCAACTGACAAAGGACTAATATCCAAAATTTATAAGCAACTCTTGCAGCTCAATAACAAAAAAACAAACAACCCAATCCAAAAATGGGCAGAAGAACTAAATAGACATTTCTCCAAAGAAGATATACAGATCGCCAACAAACACATGAAAGAATGCTCAACATCATTAATCATTAGAGAAATGCAAATCAAAACGACAATGAGATATCATCTCACACCGGTCAGATTGGCCATCATCAAAAACTCTAGAAACAATAAATGCTGGAGAGGGTGTGGAGAAAAGGGAACCCTCTTGCACTGCTGGTGGGAATAATGTAAATTGATACAGCCACTATGGAGAACAGTATGGAG
>NC_041223.1:43021261-43023879 GCF_002837175.3 Physeter macrocephalus
AACCATAATTCAAAAAGACACATGCACCCCAATGTTCATTGCAGCTCTATTTACAATAGGCAGGACATGGAAGCAACCTAAGTGTCCATCAACAGATGAATGGATAAAGAAGATGTGGCACATATATACAATGGAATATTACTCAGCCATAAAAAGAAATGAAACTGAGTTATTTGTAATGAGGTGGATAGACCTGGAGTCTGTCATACAGAATGAAGTAAGTCAGAAGGAGAAAAACAAATACCGTTTGCTAACACATATATATGGAACCTAAGAAAAAAAAAAAGTCATGAAGAGACTAGGGGCAGGACGGGAATAAAACACAGACCTACTAGAGCATGGACTTGAGGATATGGGGTGGGGGAAGGGTAAGCTGTGACGAAGTGAGAGAGTGGCATGGACATATATACACTACCGAATGTAAAATAGATAGCTAGTGGGAAGCAGCCGCATAGCACAGGGAGATCATCTCAGTGCTTTGTGACCACCAGAGGGGTGGGTAAGGGAGGGTGGGAGGGAGGGAGACGCAAGAGGCAAGAGATATGGGAACATATGTATATGTATGGGTGATTCCCTTTGTTGTAAAGCAGAAACTAACACACCACTGTAAAACAGTTATACTCCAATAAAGATATTAAAAAAAAAAAGATAAATGCACCCCGATGTTCATAGCAGCATTATTTACGATTCCCAAGAGTGGAAGAAATGTAAGTGTCCATCCACAGATGAATGGAAAAATAAGATGTGATATGTACGTGTATATTATATATACACATACATATATACACACACATAAATACACACACACACAGAAAATGGAATACTACCCAGCTATAAAAAAGAATGAAATTTTGCCATTTGCAACAACAAGGATGAACTTGGAGGGTATTACACTTACTGAAATAAGTCAGACAGAGAAAGACAAAAACTTTGATATGACTCCTATGTGGAATCTAAAAAATAAAACAAATTAGTGAATATAACAAAATAAAAATACACTCACATATAGAGAACAAACTAGTGGTTACCAGTGGGTGAGGGAAGAGGGGAAGGGAAAGATAGGAGTAGGGTACTAAGAGGTAAAAACTATTATGTACAAAATAAGTTACAAGGATATATTGTAGAACAAAGGAATGTAGCCAATAGCATATAGTAACTATAAATGGAATATAATATTTAAAAACTGTGAATCTCTTTGTTGTACACCTGAAACTTACAACATATTGTACATCAATTATCTCTATAAAAAAAAATCACAGTTTTTTCTGACAAGACAGTGGAGTAGAAGGACCTGAGCACGTGTCCTCTCACAAAAACACCAAAATCACACATAACTGCTGAACAACCATTGACAAAAAAGGACTGGAACCTACCAAAAGAGATTTTCTGCTTCCAAAGACAAAGAAGAATCCACAATGAGATGGTAGGAGGGGAGCATTCACGATACAATCAAATCCCATACCGGGCAGGTGGGCAACAAACAAACTGAAAAATAATTATATTAAGGAGGTCCTCCCATAGGAGTGAGAGTTCTCAGCTCCATGTCAGGATCCCCAGTATGGGGGTCTGGCACTGGGAGGAGGAGCTCCCAGAGCAGTTGGCTTTGAAGGCCAGTAGGGCATGATCGTAGGAACTCCACAGGACTGGGGGAAAACAGAAACACCACTCTTGAAGAATACACGAGGTCTCGTGTGCACCAGGATCCATGGGAAAAAGCAGTGACTTCAAAGGAGCCGGAGCCATAACTACCTGCGGGTCTTGGAGAGTCTCCTGGGGAGGCAGGGGGTGGCTGTGGCTCACTGCAGGGACAAGGACACTGCTGGTGGAGGTACCGGAAAGTACTCATTGGCATGAGCTGTCCTGCAGGCTGCCATTTTGATGCCAAGACCTGGTCCTAACCAACAGCCCTTAGGCTCCAGGGCTTGGATGTCTCATGCCAGCCAACCAACCAAGGGCGGGAACACGGCCCTATTGATCAGCAGACAGGCTGCTTAAAGTCTTCCTGAGCCCACAGCTGCCTCTAAACACATCCCTTGACATGAACCTGCCCACCAGAGGGACAAGATCCAGCTCCACCCACCACTGGGCAGGCACCAGTTCATCCCACCAGGAGGCCTGCACAAGCCCCTTAGACTAGCCTCACCCATTAGGGGGCAGACACCAGAAGCAAGAGGAACTACAGTCCTGTAGCCTGTGAGACCACAAACACAGAAAGTTAAAATGAGATTGCAGAAAAATACGTTCCAGTTGAAGGAACAAGATAAAACCCCAGAAGAACAACTGAGTGAAGTGGAGATAGGCAATCTACCTGAAAAAGAATTCAGAGTAATGATAGTAAAGATGATCAAAATTCTAGGAAAAAGAATGGAGACACAGAGAAGATACAAGAAATGTTTAAGAAAGAGCTAGAAGATTTAAAGAACAAATGAACACTGCTGAACAATACAATAAGTGAAATGAAAAATACACTAGAAGAAATCAATAGCAAAATATATGAGGCAGATGAATGGGTAACTGATCTGGAAAAAAGAATGGTGGAATAAGTGCTGAGGAATAGAATTTTAAAAAAAAGAATGAAGGGGCTTCCCTGGTGGCGCGGTGGTTGCGCGTCCGCCTGC
>NC_041223.1:43024014-43025528 GCF_002837175.3 Physeter macrocephalus
ACCAAAAAAAAAAAAAAAAAAAAAAGAATGAAAAGGAATGAGGACAGTTTAGGAGACCACTGGGACAACATGAAATGAACCAACATTCACATTATAGGGGTATCAGAAGGAGAAGAGAGAGAGAAACAGCCTGAGAAAATATGTGAAGACATAATAGTTGAAAACTTCCCTAACACAGGAAACAGTCAAGCAAGGCCAGGAAGCACACAGAGTCTGATACTGGATAAACCTAAGGAGGAACATGACAAGACACATATTAAGCAAATGGACAAAAATTAAAGACAAGGAGAAAAATTTAAAAGCAACAAGGGAAAAACAACAAATAACATACAAATAACATACAGCAGAAACTCTGCAGGCCAAAAGGGAATGGCATGATATATTTAAAGTGATGAAAGGAGAGGCATGAACCAAGACGGTGGAGTAGAAGGACGTGCTCTCACTCCCTCTTGAGAGAACACCAGAATCATAACTAACTGCTGAACAATCATCGACAGGAAGACACTGGAACTCACCAAAAAAGATACTCCACATCCAAAGACAAAGAAGAAGCCACAATGAGATGGTAGGAGGGGCGCAATCACAATAAAATCAAATCCCATAACTGCTAGGTGGGTGACTCACAAACTGGAGAACACTTATACCACAGAAGTCCACCCACTGGAGTGAAGGTTCTGAGCCCCACGTCAGGCTTCCCAACCTGGGGCCCAGCAACGGGAGGAGGAATTCCTAGAGAATCAGACATTGAAGGCTAGTGGGATTTGATTGCATGACTCTGACAGGACTGGGTGAAACAGAGACTCCACTCTTGGAGGGCTCACACAAAGTAGTGTGTGCATCAGTACCCAGGGAAAGGAGCAGTGACCCCAGGGGAGACTGAACCAGACCTACCTGCTAGTGTTGGAGGGTCTCCTGCAGAGGCGGTGGGAGGCTGTGTCTCACCGTGAGGACAAGGACATTGGCAGCAGGAGTTCTGGGAAGCACTCGTTGGCGTGAGCCCTCCCAGAGTCCGCCATTAGCCCCACCAAAGAGCCAGGGAGGCTCCAGTGTTGGGTTGCCTCAGGCCAAACAACCAACAGGGAGGGAACCCAGCCCCACCCATCAGCAGACAAGCAGATTAAAGTTTTACTGAGCTCTGCCCACCACAGCAACAGCCAGCTCTAACCACCACTAGTCCCTCGCATCAGGAAACTTGCACAAGCCTCTTAGATAGGCTCATCCACCAGAGGGCAGACAGCAGAAGCAAGAAGAACTACAATCCTGCAGCCTGTAGAACAAAAACTACATTCACAGAAAGACAGAGAAAATGAAAAGGCAGAGGGCTATGTACCAGGTGAAGGAACAAGATAAAACCCCAGAAAAACAACTAAATGAAGTGGAGACAGGCAACCTTCCAGAAAAAGAATTCAGAATAATGATAGTGAAGATGATCCAGGACCTCGGAAAAAGAATGGAGGCAAAGAGAAGATGCAAGAAATGTTTAACAAAGACCTAGAAGAATTAAAGAACAAACA
>NC_041223.1:43025842-43030014 GCF_002837175.3 Physeter macrocephalus
CTACACTAGAAGGAATCAATAGCAGAATAACTCAGGCAAAAGAACGGATAAGTGACCTGGAAGACAGAATGGTGGAATTCACTGCTGTAGAATGGAATAAAGAAAAAAACAATGAAAAGAAATGAAGACAGCCTAAGAGACCTTTGGGACATTAAGCGCAACAACATTCGCACTTATAGGGGTCTCAGAAGGAGAAGAGAGAGATAAAGGACCCAAGAAAATATGTGAAGAGATTACAGTTGAAAACTTCCCTAACATGGGAAAGGAAATAGCCACCCAAGTCCAGAAAGCGCAGAGAGACCCATACAGGTTAAACCCAAGGAGAAACACGCTGAGACACATAATAATCAAACTGGCAAAAATTAAAGACAACAAAAAATTATTGAAAGCAGCAAGGGAAAAAAGACAAGTAACATACAAGGGAACTCCCATAAGGTTAACAGCTGATTTCTCAGCAGAAACTCTACAAGCCAGAAGGGAGTGGCATGATATACTTAAAGTGATGAAAGGGAAGAACCTACAACCAAGATTACTCTACCCTGCAATGATCTCATTCAGATTCGATGGAGAAATCACAAGCTTTAGAGACAAGCAAAAGCTAAGAGAATTCAGCACCACCAAACCAGCTCTAAATCAAATGCTAAAGGAACTTCTCTAAGTAGGGAACACAAGAGAAGAAAAGGACCTACAAAAACAAACCCAAAACAATTAAGAAAATGGTCATAGGAACATACATATCGATAATTACCTTAAACATGAATGGATTAAATGCTCCAACCAAAAGACACAGGCTCACTGAATGGATACAAAACCAAGACCCATATATATGTTGTCTACAAGAGACCCACTTCAGACCTAGGGACACATACAGACTGAAAGTGAGGGGACGGAAAAAGATATTCCATGCAAATGGAAATCAGAAGAAAGCTGGAGTAGCAATACTCGTATCAGATAAAATACACTTTAAAATAAAGAATGTTACAAGAGACAAGGAAGGACACTACATAATGATCAAGGGATCAATCCAAGAAGACAACATAACAATCATAAATATATATGCACCCAACATAGGAGCACCTCAATACATAAGGCAACTGCTAACATCTATAAACGAGGAAACTGACAGTAACACAATTATACTGGGAGACTTTAACACCTCACTAACACCAATGGACAGACCATACAAAATGAAAATAAATAAGGAAATAGAAGCTTTAAATGACACAATAAACAAGATAGATTTAACTGATATTTATAGGACATTCCATCCAAAAAACAGCAGATTACACTTTCTTCTCAAGTGCGCATGGAACATTCTCCAGGATAGATCACATCTTGGGTCACAAATCAAGCCTCAGTAAATTTAAGAAAATTAAAATCATATCAAGCATCTTTTCTGACCACAACGTTATGAGATTAGAAATGAATTACAGGGAAAAACACATAAAAAACACAAACACATGGAAGCTAAACAGTAAGTTACTAACTAAGCAAGAGATCACTGAAGAAATCAAAGAGGAAATAAAAAAATACCTAGAGGCAAATGACAATGAAAACACGATGATCCAAAACCTATGGGAAGTAGCAAAAGCAGTTCTAAGAGGGAAGTTTGTAGTTATATAAGCCTACCTCAAGAAACAAGAAAAATCTCAAATAAACAATCTAACCATACACATAAAGGACCTAGAAAAAGAAGAACAAACAAAACCCAAAGTTAGCAGAAGGAAAGAAATCATTAAGATCAGATGAGAAATAAATGAAACAGAAACAAGAAAACAATAGCAAAGATGAATAAAACTAAAAGCTGGTTCTTTGAGAAAATAAAACAAAATTGATAAACCATTAGCCAGACTCATCAAGAAAAAGAGGGAGAGGACTTAAATCAATAAAATTAGAAATGAAAAAGGAGAAGTTACAACAGACACCACAGAAGTACAAAGCATCCTAAGAGACTACTACAAGCATATCTATGCCAGTAAAATGGACAACCTGGAATAAATGGACAAATTCTTAGAAAGGTATAACCTTCCAAGACTGAAACAGGAAGAAATAGAAAATATGAACAAACCAATCACAAGTAATGAAATTGAAACTGTGATTCAAAATCTTCCAACAAACAGAAGTCCAGGACCAGATGGCTTCACAGGTGAACTCTATCAAACATTTAGAGAAGAGCTAACACCCAGCCTTCTCAAACTCTTCTAAAAATTGCAGAGGAAGGAACATTCCCAAACTCATTCTATGAGGCCACCATCACCCTGATACCAAAACCAGACAAAGACACTACAAAAAAAGAAAATTACAGACCAATATTACTGATGAATATAAACGCAAAAATCCTCAACAAACTACTAGCAAACAGAATCCAACAACACATTAAAAGTATCATACACTATAATCAAGTGGGATTTCTCCCAGGGATGCAAGGATTCCTCAATATACGCAAATCAATCAATGTGATACATCATACTAAAAATTGAAGAATAAAAGCCACATGATCAACTGAATCGATGCAGAAAAAGCTTTCGAGAAAATTCAACACCCATTTATGATAAAAACTCTCCAGAAAGTGGGCATAGAGGGAACCTACCTCAACATAATAAAGGCCATATATAACAAAACCACAGCAAACATCATTCTCAATGGTGAAAAACTGAAAGCATTTCCTCTAAGATCAGGAACAAGACAAGGATGTCCACTCTCTCCACTATTATTCAACATAGTTTTGGAAGTCCTAGTCATGGCAATCAGAGAAGAAAAAGAAATAAAAGGAATACAAATTGGAAAAGAAGTAATACTGTCACTGTTTGCAGATGACATGATACTACACATAAAGAATCCTAAAGATGCCACCAGAAAACTACTAGAGCTAATCTTTATTTTAAATATTTATTTATTTATTTATTTATTTTTATCATTTCCTCAGGCTCAAATACATTTTTTGGGGGATATAGCTGTTTTACAATGTTGTGTTAGTTTCTACTGCATAGTGAAGTGGAATTCCCTGTGCTATACAGCAGGTTCTCCTTAGTTATCTATTTTATACATATTAGTGTATATGTCAGTCCCAAGCTCCCAATTCATCCCATCCCCCCTTTCCCCGCTTGGTGTCCATATGTTTGTTCTCTATGTCTCTGTCTCTATTTATGCCTTTCAGACAGGATCATCTGTACAATTTTTCTGGATTCCACATATATGCGTTAATATATGATATTTCTTTTTCTCTTTCTGATTTACTTCACTCTGTATGGCAGTCTCTAGGTCCATCCACGTCTCTACAAATGACCCAATTTCATTCCTTTTTATAGCTGAGTAATATTCCATTTATATATGTACCACATCTTCTTTATCCATTCGTCTGTCAGTGGGCATTTAGGTTGCTTACATGACCTTGCTATTGTAAATAGTGCTGCAGTGGACATTGGAGTGCATGTGTCTTTTTGAGTTATAGTTTTCTCTGGGTACGTGCCCAGTAGTGGGATTGCTGGCCTATGGTCAACTAATCTATGACAAAGGAAGCAAGCATACACAATGGAGAAAAAGCAGTTTCTTCAATAACAGATGCTGGGAAAATTGGACAGCTACATGTAAAAGAATGAAAGTAGAACTCTCCCTAACACCATACCCCCAAAAAAACTTAAAATGGATTAAAGACCTAAATGTAAGGCCAGACACTATAAAACTCTTAGAGGAAACCACAGGAAGAACACTCTTTGACATAAATCACAGCAAGACCTTTTTCATCCACCTCCTAGAGTAATGGAAATAAAAACAACAATAAACAAATGGGACCTAATGAAACTTCAAAGCTTTTGCACAGCAAAGGAAACCATAAACAAGACGAAAAGATAACCCCTCAGAATGGGAGAAAATATTTGCAAATGAATCAATGGACAAAGGATTAATCTCCAAAATATATAAACAACTCATGCAGCTCAATATTAAAAAAACAAACAACCCAATCCAAAAATGGGCAGAAGACCTAAACAGACATTTCTCCAAAGAAGACATACAGATGGCCAAGAAGCACATGAAAAGCTGCTCAACATCACTAATTATTAGAGAAATGCAAATCAAAACTACAATGAGGTATCACCTCACACCAGTTAGAATGGGCATCATCAGAAAATCTACAAAAAACAAATGCTGGAGAGGGTGTGGAGAAAAGGGAA
>NC_041223.1:43030377-43058600 GCF_002837175.3 Physeter macrocephalus
GAACAAAATTGGGTCATTTGTTGAGACGTGGATGGATCTAGAGACTGTCATACAGAGTGAAATAAGTCAGAAAGAGAAAAACAAATATCTTGTATTAACTCATAAATGTGGAACCTAGAAAAATGGTACAGGTGAACCGGTTTTCAGGGCAGAAATTGAGACACAGATGTAGAGAACAAATGTATGGACACCAAGCGAGGGAAGCGGCAGGTGGGTGGGGGTGGTGGTGTGATGAATTGGGCGATTGGGATTGACATGTATACACTGATGTGTATAAAATTGATGACTAATAAGAGCATGCTGTATAAAATAAAATTCAAAAATTCAAAAAAAAATAATAAAGTGATGTAAGGGAAATACCTACAACCAAGAACACTCTACCCAGGAAGGCTCTCGTTCAGATTCAGTAGAGAAATCAAAAGTTTTACAGACCAGCAAAAGCTAAGGGAATTCATCATCACCATTCCAGCTTCACAACAATTGATAAAGGAACTTCTCTAGGAGAAAAGAAAAGGTCACAACTAGAAACAAGAAAATGAGAAATGGGAAAGCTCACCGGTAAAGGCAAACATAGAGTAAAGGTAGAAAATTATTCACACACAAATGTGATATCAAAACCAGTAATCATGAGAAGATGAGAGTACAAATGCAGGTTATTGGAAATGCATTTGAAATTAAGAGACCGGCAACTTAAAACAATCTCGTATATAGATAGACTGCTATGTCAAAACCTCATGGTAACCACAAACCAAAAATTTACAATAAATATATACACAAAAAAAAAGGAATCCAAACACAATAAAGATAATCATCAAATCACAAGAGAACAAAAGGGGATGGGAAGAAAAAACACCTACAAAAACAAACCCAAAACAATTAACAAAATGGCAATAAGAACTTACATATCAGTAATTATCGTAAATGTAAATGGATTAAATGCTCCAAACCAAAGACACAGACTGGCTGAATGGATACAAAAAGAAGACCCATGTGTATGCTGTCTACAAAAGACCCACTTCAGATCTAGGGACACATACAGACTGAAAGCCATTGGATGCAAAAAGGTATTCCATGAAAATGGAAAGCAAAAGGAAGCCGAGTTGCAACACTCTTACCAGACAAAACAGACTTTAAAATAAAGACTGTTACAAAAGACAAAGAAGAACACTACACAATGATCAAGGGATAAACCAAGAAGATATAATAATAGTAAATATATATGCATCCAACATAGGAGTACCCCAATATATAAGGCAAATGCTAACAGTCATAAAAGGAGAAATCAACAGTAACCCAATAACAGTGGGGGTCTTTAACACCCCACTTATATCAATGGACAGATCATCCAGACAGAAAATTAATAATGAAACACAGGCCTTAAATGACAAATTAGACCAGATGGATTTAATTGATATTTATAGAGCATTCCATCCAAAAGCAGCAGAATACACATTCTTTCCAACTGCACATGAACATTCTCCAGGATATATCACATGCTGGGACATAAAGCAAGCCTCCAAAAATTTAAGAAAGTTGAAATCATATCAAGTATCTTTTCTGACCACAATGCTATGAGATTAGAAATCAACTGAAAGAAAAAAACTGTGAAAAAACACACAAACAGGTGGAGGCTAAAAAAAATATGGTATGAAAAAAACCAATGGATCACTGAAGAAATCACAGAGGAAGTCAAAAAATACCTAGAGACAAATGACAACTGAAGCATGACGATCCAAAACCTATGACACACAATAAAGGCAGTTCTAAGAAGGAAGTTAACAGCAATACAATCTTACCTCAGGAAATAAGAAAAATCTCAAATCTACAATGTAACCATACACCTAAAGGAACGAGAGAAAGAAAAACAAACAAAACCCAAAGTGAGCAGAAGGAAAGAAATCATAAAAGTCATACCAGAAATAAATGAAATATAGACAAGGAAAACAATAGAAAAGATCAATTAAACTAAAAGCTGGTTCTTTGAAAAGATAAACAAAATTGACAAAGCTTTAGCCAGACTCACCAAGAAAAAAGAGAGGGCTCAAATCAATAAAATCAGAAATGAAAAAGGAGAAGTTACAGCAGGCACCACAGAAATACAAAGGCTCATAAAAGACTACTACAAGCAAGTATATGCCAATAAAATGGACAACCTAGAAGATGTGGACAAATTCTTAGAAAGGTAAAATCTCCCAAGACTGAACCAGGAAGAAGTAGAAAATATGGACAGACCTATCACAAGCACTGAAATTGAAACTGTGATTTTAAAACTCCCAACAAAAGTCCAGGACCAGGTGAATTCTATCGAACAATTAGAGAAGAGTTGACATCTATCCTTCTGAAACTCTTCCAAAAAATTACAGAGGAACACTCCCAAACTCATTCTATAGGCCACCATCACCCTGATACCAAAACCAGACAAACGTACCACAAATAAAAGAAAATTACAGGCCAATATCACCGATGAAACACAGATGCAAAAATCCTCGACAAAATATTAGCAAGCTGAATTCAACAATACATTAAAAGGATCGCACCCCACAATCAAGTGGGATTTATCACAGGGATGCAAGTATTTTTCAATATCCATAAGTCAATCACTGTGATACAGCACATTAACAAAATGAAGAATAAAAAAACAATATTATTATCTCAATAGATGCAGAAAAAGCTTTTGACAAAATTCAACACCGATTTATGATAAAAACTCTCCAGAAAGTGGGCACAGAGGGAACATACCTCAACATAATAAAGGCCATATATGAAAAGCCTACAGATAACATCATAATCAACAGTGAGAAACTGAAAGCATTTTCTCGAAGATCAGGAACAATACAAGGAGGTCCACTTTCACTCAACAAGGTTTTGGAAGTCCTAGCCATGGTAATCAGAGAAGAAAAAGAAAGAAAAGGAATCCAAATTTGAAAAGAAAAAGTAAACTGTCACTGTTTGCAGATGGCATGATACTATACATTGAAAATCTTAAAGATGCTTCCAGAAAACTACTAGAACTCAACAATGAATTCAGTGAACTTTCAGGATACAAAATTAACACACAGAAATCTGTTGCATTTCTAACAATGAAAGATCAGAAAGAGAAATTAAAGAAACAATCCCATTCACCATTGAATCAAAAAGAATAAAATACCTAGGAATAAAACTACCTAAGGAGGCAAAAGACCTGTATTCCAAAAACTATAAGATGCTGATGAAAGGAAAGACGCTGATGAAAGAAATCGAAGATAACACAAGCATGGAAAGATATACGGTGTTCTTGAATTGGAAGAATCACTACTGTTAAAATAACTATACTGCCCAAGGCAATCTACAGATTCAGTGCAATCCCTATCAAATTACCAACGGCATTTTTCACAGAACCAGAACAAAATGTTTTTAAATTTGTATGGAGACGCAAAAGACCCCAAATAGCCAAAGCAATCCTGAGAAAGAAAAAGCTGGAGCTGGAGGAATCAGGCTCTCTGGCTTCAGGCTATACTACAAAGCTACAGTCATCAAAACAGTATGGTACTGGCACAAAAACAAACACACTGATCAATGAAAAAGGACAGAAAGCCCAGAAATAAACCCACGCACTTATGGTCAATTAATCTATGACAAAAGAGGCAAGAATATACAGTGGAGAAAAGACAGTCTCTTCAATAAATGGTTCTGGGAAAACTGGACAGCTTAACACCATACACAAAAATAAACTCAAAATGGATTAAAGACCTAAATGTAAGACCAGATACTATGAAACTCTTAGAGGAAAACAGGCAGAACACTCTGTGACCTAAATTGCACCAATATCTTTTTTGATCCACCTTCTAGAATAATGAAAATAAAAATAAACAAATGGGACCTAACTAAACTTAAAAGCTTTTGCACAGTAAAGAAAACCATAAACAAAACAAAAAGACAACCCACAGAATGGGAGAAAATATTTGCAAACAATGTAACTGACAAGGGATTTATCTCCAAAATTTGCAAACAGCTCAATATCAGACAAACGACCCAATAAAAAATTGGCAGAAGATCTAAATAGACATCTCTCCAAAGAAGACACACAGATGGTAAAGAGGCACATGAAAAGATACTCAACATCACTAATTATTAGAGAAATGCAAATCAAAACTACAATGAGGTATCATCTCACACAGGTCAGAATGGCCATTATCAAAAAAATCTACAAACAATAAATGCTGGAGAAGGTGTGGAGAAAGGCGAACCCTCCTACACTGTTGGTGGGAATGAAAATTGGTATAGCCACTATGGAGAACAGTATGGAGGTTCCTTAAAAAACTAAAAACAGAACTACCATATGACACAGCAATCCCACCCCTGCACATATATCCAGAGAAAACCACAGTTCAAAAGGATACATGCAACCCAATGTTCACTGCAGTGCTGTTTGCTATAGCCAAGACCTAGAAGCAAACTAAATGTCCATCAACAGATGCATGGATAAAGAAGATGTGGTACATATATACAATGGAATACTACTCAACCATTAAACAGAATGAAATAATGCCATTTGCAGCAACATGGATTGACCTGGAGATTACCATAGGAAGTGAAGTCAGTCAGAGAAGGACAATATATGATACTGCTTATATTTGGAATCTAAAAGAAAATTGATACAAATGAACTTATCCACAAAACAGAAACAGACTCACAGACTTAAAAAACAAATTTATGGTTACCAAAGTGCAAAGGTGGGGGTTGGGGAAGGATAAATTAGGAGGTTGGGATTAACAGATACACTATATATAACATAGATAACCAACAAGGCCCTACTGTATAGCACAGGGAATTCTACTCAATAATCTGTAATAATCTATATAGAAAAAGAATCTGAAAAAGAATGTATATATGTATATGTATAACTGAATCACTTTGCTGTAGACCTGAAACTAACATATCACCTATACTCCAATATAATATAAAATTTTTTTTAAAAAGACCAAGGGAAAACCCCTGAAAAAAATAATAGAAATAAGTAATTTACCAGATGAAGAATTGAACATATTGGTCATAAAAATATTAAATGAATTAGGAAAAGGATTTATGCACGCAGTAAACACTTTAACAAGGAACTAGAAAATATAACAGATACCCAAACAAATATTGAAATGAATTCAATAGATGAAATATAAGTATAAAAAACACTAGAAGGAATGGATAACAGACTGAGTGATACAGAAGAATGTATAAGTGATCTAGAAGATACAGTAATGGAAATCACCCAATTAGAAAAAAAAATTTTAATGAAAACAATTTTAGAGATCTCAGGATAACATTAAGCTTATGAGGATTCACATTATAGGGGTACCAAGAGGAGAAGAGAGAGAGAAGAGGATCAAAAATATACTTGAGGGCTTCCCTGGTGGCGCAGTGGTTGGGAGTCCGCCTGCTGATGCAGGGGACACGGGTTCGTGCCCCAGTCCAGGAGGATCCCACATGCTGTGGAGTGGCTGGGCCTATGAGCCATGGCCGCTGAGCCTGCGCGTCCGGAGCCTGTGCTCCGCAATGGGAGAGGCCACAAAAGTGAGAGGCCCGCGTACCACCAAAAAAAAAAAAATGTACTTGAGAGGGATTCCCTGGTGGCACAGTGGTTAAGAATCTGCCTGCCAATGCAAGGGACACGGGTTCGAGCCCTAGTCTGGGAAGATCCCACATGCCACAGAGCAACTAAGCCCGTGCACTACAACTACTGAGCCTGCACTCTAGAGCCTGTGATTCACAACTATTGAGCCCTGTGCCACAACTACTGAAGCCCACATGCCTAGAGCCCGTGCTCCGCAACAAGAGAAGCCACCAAAATGAGAAGCCCGCGCACTGCAACGAAGTGTAGCCCCCAGTTGCCGCAACTACAGAAAGCCTGCGCGCAGAAATGAAGACCCAATGCAGCTAAAAACAAATAAATAAAATACATTTTTTTAAAAAGGAGAGAAAATGAGAAAATACCTTGAGGCAAATGAAAATGGAAACACAACACTCCAAAATCTATGGGATGCAGGAAGAAGAGTTTAGGATGGTAGTTTATAGTGATACAGACCTTCCTCAAGAAATAAGAAAATCTCAGGAGTTCCATGGCAGTCCAATGGTTAAGACTTCATGCTTCCACTGTAGGAGGCACAGGTTTGATTCCTGGTCGGGGGAACTAAGAGCCCACATGCTACATAGCGTGGCCAAAAAAAAAAAGAAAATCTCAAACAACCTAGGATACCACCTAAAGGAATTAGAAAAAGAAGAACAAACAAAGCATAAAGTCAACAGAAGGAAATAAGAATAATCAGAGAGGAAATAAAATAGAGAACAAAAAAAAGAAAAGATGAAGCCAAGAGCTGGGTTGTTTTAAAAGTAAATAAAATTGATAAACCTTTAGCCAGGCTCATGAAAAAGAGAGAGGACCCAAATAAATAATAAATGAAAGAGGAGAACTAACAACCGATACCACAGAGATACAGAAAATCATAAAAAAGACTATGAACAGTTATATACCAAAGACTGGACAACCTAGAAAAATGGACTAATTTCTAGAAACACACAACTGCCAAAAATGAATCAGGAAGAAACAGACAATTTGAACACAACAATCACTAGTAGTGAAATTGAATTTGTAACAAAAAATTCCAGCAAACAAAAGTCCAGGACCAGACAGCTTCATAGGGAAAATCTACCAGATATATAAAGAAAAAAAAATACCTTCCTTCCCAAACTACTTCAAAAAAAAATTGAAGGGGACGGAACACTCCCAAATTCATTCTACAAGGCCACAATTACCCTCATATAATAACCAGACAAAGACACTACAGAAAGAAAATTACAGGCCAATATCTTTGATTAATATAAATTATATAATATAAATTATATTAATATAAATGCAAAAATCCTCAACAAAATATTAGCAAACAAGAATATGTAAGAAGGATCATACACCATGATTAAGTTGGATTTATTCCAGGGACACAATCAATATTTGCAAATCAATTGGTGTGATATGCCACATTAACAAAAGGAGGGATAAATCACATGATCATCTCAATAGACCAGAAAAGACATTTGACAAAATTCAACACCCATTCATGATAAAAATCTCATGCAAGTGGGTGAGATTATATCTCAACATTATAAAGGCCATTTGTGAGAAACCCACAGCTAACATCACATTCAATGGTGAAAAGCTGAAAGACTTTCCTCTAAATTCAGGAACAGGACAAGGATGCCCACTGTTGCCACTTCTATTTAACACTGTATTGAAGTCCTAGCCACAACAATCAGACAAGGAAAAAAAAAGGCATGCAAATTCGAAGGGAAGAAGTAAAACTGTCACTATTTGCAGATGACATGATACTTTATATAGAAAACCCTAAAGTCTCCACCCAAAAACTACTAGAATAAATGAACTCAACAAAGTTTCAGGATACAAGATTAATATACAGAAATCTGTTGCTTTTCTATACACTAATAATGAACTATTATAAAGTTTTAAAACTCCCATTTAAAATCACATCAAAAAGAATAAAATACCTAGGAATAAACTTAACCAAGGAAGTGAAAGACCTATACACTGAAAATTATAAAACATTGATAAAGGAAATGATCCAAAGAAATGGAAAGTTACCCTGAGCCCTTGGATTGGAAGAATATTGTTACAATAGCCATACTACCCAGAACAATCTACAGATTTAATGCAAGCACTAGCAAAATACCTGGGACATTTTTCACCCAACTATAAGAAATAATACTAAAATATGGAACCATAAATGACCCTGAATTGCCCAAAACAATCTTGAGAAAAATAAAAAAATCTGGAGGTATCACCCTCCCAGACTTCAGATTATACTACAAAACTACAGTAATCAAAACAGCATGGTACTGGCACACAGACACATAGGATGATTGGAACAGAATAGAGAGCACAGAGGTAAACTTACGCACCTATGGTCAATTAATCTATGACAAAGGAGGCAAGAATATATAATGGAGATAAGACATTTTCTTCAATAAATGCTGCTGGGAAAACTGGATAACTACATATAAAACATGAGATTAGAACATTTCCCCACAGCATATACAAAAATAAATGCCAAATGGATTAAATGCCTAAATGTAAGACTTGAAACCCTACAACCACTAAAAGCAAACATAGGCAGAACACTCTGACATAAGGTGTAGTAATTTTTTGGATCTGTCTCCTAAGGCAAAGGAAATAAAAGCAAAAGTAAATAAATTGGACCCAATTAAACTTAAAATCTTTTACACAGCAAAGGAAATCACTGACAAAATGACAAGACAAAGACAACCTACACGGTGGGATAAAATGTTGGCAAATGATGACTGACAAGGGGTTAATATCCAAAATATATAAACAGCTCATACAACTCAGTATCAAAAAAAAACCCAATCAAAAATAAGCAGAAGACCTGAATAGACATTTTTCCAAAGAAGACATGCAGATGGCCAACAGGCACATGAAAAGATGTTCAACATCACTAATCATCACTAATCATCAGGGAAAAGCAAATCAAAACCATGAACTATCACCTCACATCTTTCAGAATGGCTATTATCAAAAAGATCACACAAAAGAAGTGTTGGTGAGGAACCCCTGCGCATTGTTGGTGGGAATGTAAATTGGTGCAAGTGCTATGAAAAACAGTATGGAACAACATTGTAAATAAACTATTCCTCAATTTTTAAAGATTATAAAATAAAAAACAAAACAGTATGCAGGTTCCTCAAAAAGTAAAAAAATAAGTTCTATAAAATCCAGCAATTCCACCCCTGGATATTTATCTGAAGAAAACAAAAATACTAATTCGAAAACACACATTCATCCCTATGTTCATTACAGCAGTATTTACAATAGTCAAGATATGGTAGCACACTTCATACCCATCAATAGATGAAAGGATAAGAAGATATGGTATATAATAATGGAATGTTACTCATCCATAAAAAAGAATGTAATTTTGCCATTTGCAACAACATGGTTGGACCTACAGGGTATTATGCCAAGTGAATACTGCATATACTGCATGATTTCACTTACATATGAAATCTAAAAAACAAAACAAATGAATAAACATAAGAAAACAGAGGCATAGATATAGAGAACAAACAGCTGGTTGCCAGAGGGGAGGAGACAAATAGGTGAGGGAGGTTAAGAGGTACAAACTTCCAGTTACAAAATAAATGAGTCACAGGTATGAAATGTACCAAGTGGGGAGTATAGTCAATAATAATGTATTGGGGCTTCCCTGGTGGCACAGTGGTTGAGAGTCTGCCTGCCGAGGCAGGGAACACAGGTTCATGCCCCGGTCTGGGAGGATCCCACATGCCGCGGAGCAGCTGGGCCCGTAAGCCATGGCCGCTGAGCCTGTGCGTCCGGAGCCTGTGCTCCGCAACGGGAGAGGCCACAACAGTGAGAGGCCCGTGTACTGCAAAAAAAAAAAAAAAAAAAAGTATTATCTTTGTATGGTGACAGACGTTAACTAACTTATCGTGATCATTTTGTAATGTACAGAAAGATGGAATCACTATGTTGTGCACCAGGAACTAACAGAGTGTTGTAAGTCAGTTACACTTCAAAAACAAACAAACTTATAATAAAAGAAAGAGATCAGATTTATGGTTACCAGAGGTGGGGGTTAGGGGGAGGGGAACTGGATGAAGGTGGTCAAAAGGTACAAACATTCAGGTGTAAGAAAGTAAGTACTAGGGATTCAATGTACAACATGATTAATATAACTAACACCACTATATGTTACATATGAAAGTTGTTGAGAGTAAATCCTAAGAGTTATCTTTTTATTTTATTAATTAAATTATTTATTCATTTATTTATTTTTGGCTGTGTTGGGTCTTCGTTGCTGTGCATGGGCTTTCTCTAGTTGCAGAGTGAGCGGGGGCTACTCTTTGTTGTGGTGCATGGGCTTCTCACTGCGGTGGCTTCTCTTGTTGCAGAGCACGGGCTCCAGGCACACAGGCTTCAGTAGTTGTGGCATATGGGCTCAGTAGTTGTGGCCCACGGGCTTAGTTCCTCCATGGCATGTGGGATCCTCCTGGACCAGGGCTCAAACCCATGTCCCCTGCACTGGCAGGCAGATTCTTAACCACTGCGCCACCAGGGAAGTCCCCTTATCTTTTAATTTGTATCTATATTAGATAATGGATGTTGACTAAACTTACTGTGGTAATCATTTCATGATGTCTGTAAGTCAAATCATTATGCTATAAACCTTATACAGTGCTGTAAGTCAATTATATCTTGAAAAAACTGAAGAAAAAAAAGACCTTCCAGACTAAAATTCAATTTTCTGTGTAGCAATGTCATAAACAAATAACATATTGTGGAAAAGTCACTGATTTTATTTTTCATTTAATTACTGTTGCATAATCATTATGTGCCAGTTAGTGTTCAAAATGCATTTGTAGTTGCTGTTGAACCACTTTTTTCTAATAATTTAAAAATAGGCCACAATTCATGTTTCTTAAAAACGTTAAGTGGGGAAATTTGTCCTATTGACTATGACAGCCAGGCACATATCAGTGATATCCATCCCCCAAAATAATCTAGAATCCAGAATAGGCTTTAAAGTGTTCTAGTAATAAGAGATCATTACTCTAATTCACTCAACTTAGATGTTTAATAAAATGATTTATGGCGAGAGGAGTTCTGGATCCCAGCATTGGGTGGGTATTTGGGCTCCACCGGGTGGGTATTTGGGCTCCACCAAAATAAAGGCATTTGGAGGCTCCTGAGAATCAGTGGGGATCTATGCCCAGCTAATGAATCAACAATTCTTGTTTTCTCTGTGTACTTCCCCTAGAAACACTCCTTGGTCCACAGGGCTAGCCCCTGGCAGTCACATTTAACTATATGACCTGGCCGGCCTTGCTGTAGCTAATTGAACCAAAGATCAGTATAGAGCTCTAACTGGGAAAATCTGATTCTCTTGCCAAGAATGTGGAATTCAGGGCTTCCCTTGTGGTGCAGTGGTTGAGAGTCCACCTGCCGATGCAGGGGATATGGGTTCGTGCCCTGGTCCGGGAAGATCCCACATGCTGCGGAGCCCCTGGGCCCGTGAGCTATGGCCGCTGAGCCTGCGCGTCCGGAGCCTGTGCTCCACAACGGGAGAGGCCACAACAGTGAGAGGCCCGCGTACCGCAAAAAAAAAAAAAAGAATGTGGAATTCAGCACAAAGCAAGTTCAGTTAATTCTATCATATAGCTGCATCTATAACACCTAAAACTTGGAGCTGCAAGGCCACCAAGTTCAACTAAACTGAGGAGTAGGAAACAGCAACCAACAGAAAGAAACCATGGAGCAAAGAAGTGTGAAAGAGACTGAAGATTCAGAGATTCCTGAGGGCTTTCACTTCTTGGTTAAGTCCTTCCCTGAGATGTGCATGAATTCCTCCTCTTTGGCTTTTTAAGGTACTTAATATCTTTATAGGAATTTTACTGAAGCTATTTTGAGTTAGTTTCTGTTATTTGCAGCCAAGAATTCCTTAAAAACACATACACTTGGAAATAATATCCATAGATTTATCCTTAATAATCTGGCCAAGTCTGTGCCTTCTTAATGGCATTTATTTCACTTGTTACTTTGAAGCTAAGAAGTTTGCATTAAGATTTAAACTTACCTTCATGAACAGTCTCTATCAAATGCAGTTTTGCATATTGTTTTGCTGCCTTAGCCAGGTGTCTTTTCACTTCCCTGCAGTCTTAGGTTAACCAGAAGCTAAAACAATTATCTTTGTATGGTGACAGACGTTGTGTGTTGATACTCTCATTTGCACAAACATGACAAAACGATTGATCTCTTTCTGTCATTAACATTTTAGTAGGAGATGAAAAGGGAAACTTTTTCACAGGAAATTAGGAGTGTTCAAAAGATCTTCAGATAGCTGCCTTCATTTTAGTTTTTATAATACTCTAATTTCAACAATATAGTTACCAATGGGCTCAGAAGTTATTTTGAAAATTAAGATTGAGGGGAAATATTTAAACATCATATAACACAGTGGTTCTTATATTTTGGTATGCATGAGTCACCTTGGTTACTTGTTTAAAATACTGACTTCAGGGCCCCACCTCCAGAGATTCTTATTCCATGAGTCTCAGGTGAGCCAAGGTATCAGCCTTTAATAAGAATTTGATTCACATGGTGAGCTACAAAGACGGTTAAAAAAAAAAAAAAAAAAGAGAGGCTAACTTTTTCATAAACTTTCACCATAACCCTAAAGTAATGTTTATTATATACCCATAGTAAAATGTTTGTGAGCACACAAGCCCAAAGAAGTAACTAATTTATGTAGATGCACATATTATTGTACTGATATATACATTATATAGAAAAAAAACCCATCACTATGGTGATGGCATTTATATTTCAAGGCCTCTTCAGGCATAGTTCATGGCTAATGATAGATGATATAATCTAAGTTATTTCTATGTTAATTTAAATTTAGAGACATATAATCTGTAGGGTGACAACATATATCTAAATAATATATCATTGTTATATACTAATATAATACATCAATGTCATATTAATTGTATCATTATAATAAAAATATGATATAACCTGAACAATATATAATCTGTAGATCTATACACAAACTGCAACATAGTCACAACAGAAAACAAAGAAATTGAGGTACAGTGTTACAGTCCATGCCTGCAATTTTAGACCTCCCCCTCTCCCCTGAAAACTCAAGAACTTTACCTGAAAATCATCTGACATAAACATAAGCGTCCAGTTGCAATTTTTACAATACTTTTTCTAAAATTTAAATTTTTTAAATTTTTGGCTGCATTGGGTCTTCACTGCTGTGCGCGGGCTTTCTCTAGCTGCAGCGAGTGGGGGCTACGCTTCGTTGCAGTGCGTGGGCTTCTCATTGTGGTGGCTTCTCTTGTTGCAGAGCATGGACTCTAGGCGTGCGGGCTTCAGTAGTTACAGCACGTGGGCTCAGCAGTCGCGGCAGGCGGGCCCTAGAGCACGTGGGCTTCAGTAGTTGCAGCATGTGGGCTCAGTAGTTGTGGCTTGCAGGCTTAGTTGCTCCACGGCATGCGGGATCTTACCAGAGCAGGGATCAAACCTGTGTCCCCTGCACTGGCAGGTGGATTCTTAACCACTGTGCCACCAGGGAAGTCCAACAATAAATACTTAAATATATTATTTTTAGACTCAAAAATAAATATAAAATATATAAATAGAAGTTCCAATAAATGTCTCTTCATCGCAGTGGTTCATCTTGCACACCCCCTGAGGTTGAATACTGCTTCCGCAGATCACAGATAAAGGTTTCTCTATGAAAACTTTCTCCTATAACTTGCCCTTCCAAATAATACATTATAAATTATTGGAGCTTGAAATTTTCTCTTTGATTCATTGAGGAGTGATCCATGGGAAAATATTCTTCCAATCCATATTCTCTCCATAAAGGATTTAGCAACACCATCACCTACAGTGGCACTGAGATGGTCAGAGACAAATATGTGCTTCATTGGTTGAATTGAGAGCAGGCAGCAAAACAATAAATGTGCCCTCTCAAATGAGGGGTGTAAAAAATAGGCATATTAAGGGCTTCCCTAGTGGCGCAGTGGTTAAGAACCCACCTGCCAATGCAGGGGACATGGGTTCAAGCCCTGGTCCGGGAGGATCCCACATGCCATGGAACAACTAAGCCTGTGCTCCACAACTACCGAGCCTGCACTCTAGAGCCTGCAAGCCACAACTACTGAGCCCATGCACCATGACTACTGAAGCCCGTGTGCCTAAAGCCTGTGCTCCGCAACAAGAGAAGCCACCACAATGAGAAGCCCGCACACAGTAACAAAGAGTAGCCCCCACTCGCCACAGCTAGAGAAAGCCCGAGGGCAGCAACGAAGACCCAACACAGCCAAAAATAAATAAATAAAATAAATTTATATTTTAAAAAGTAGGCATATTAAATATCTTGTTAGGAAGCCAAATCCAGACAGAATGAATCTATGTGTTCAAATTGAGTTTAAAGAGGCCTGTCCGTTTCGAAGGAGAGGGCTGGAATCTATTAGGGACCATGGTTTGAATTCACAGAGCAGGAAACATTGAAAAAGACATCCTGTGAACCTTGTGAACTAGTCTCACCAAAAACAAAAACCAAACTGTAAAAAGTCAAAGGTTGAAGCAAATTTTTAAAAAATTAGTCATGTAAAAATAATATTTCCAACATTTGTTGCACACCTTCAATATGCCGAGAACTGTTTTAGGACTAGGTATATACCAATGAGGGGAAAAATGCAAAAAACCTGCTTTGTGTGCTCTGTGGAGCTTATATTGTTGTGGGAGTGTGTGTGTGTATCTGTATACATATATACATATGATAGATTAAAAAAGTCAGTAAAAAGCACAATTGTGTATTGTCAGATGGTAATGATAAATAAAATGGAGAAGAACAAGGGAGGGAAGACATGGAGTATGAGGCAGGGAGTGGGGATGTGGGGACTGAACCAGGAAGGTAACTGGGGGGTGAGCATTCTAAGTGGTAGTAACAGCAAATGCAAAGTGCTAGGAAAAGCAGGAATGTCTAAGCAGCAGCACTGTTGCTGTATTGGAGTGAGCAAAGGAAGAAAGTAGTGGATATGCAATAAATTGATGAAAATTTTAAAAACTGAAAAACATATTTAAAGACTAGAACCAAGTCATAAGAACAAACATTTCAGTAATATGACAAGAATTCAATTCAACAAACAGTATTCAGAATCTACTATGTGAAAGGCCCTGTTTTAGTAGCTTCAAAACCAACAAAAATTCCTGCTTGCATTTTAGCAGAATGTAAATTGTGAGAAAGTAGAATAAAAGAAAATACAAAAATAGTAGGACAAAAATAGAAATTAAGAATTCTTGTAATACAGTATAATAATTTTAAACTATACAACTAAAAATTTACAGAAATAAAACAAAAGATTCAAAACTACATAATTAACAATATGAACAATAAGTGGTAGAGGATCATGTTAGGTAGAGACATGATAGAAAATACTTTTTAAATGACCCAAATCTAACTTCTGAAGAAGAAAATTACAATGGCTGAGATGTAACATACATTGAATGGATTAACAGCAGATTAGACATTGCCCAAGAAAAGATTAGTGAACTTACAGACATAGCAATAGAAATTATCCAAAAAGAAAGAGTCCAAAAAATTCAACAGGGTATCAGTGAGTTCTGTAGGACAAAGTCAAGTAGCATAATACATGTAAAATTGGAGTCCCCAAAGGACAGGGGTAAGGGAAGCAGAAAAATATCAAAAGAAGTAAAAGCCAAAATATTTTCCAAATTTGATGAAAACTATAAGCCCACAGATCCAAGAAACTCAACAAATCCAAAACACAAGTGTGAGATAATAGAAGATATATACATTTGACCCTTGAACAACACAGGTTTGAATGGTGCAGGTCCACTTATATGTGGATTTTTTTCAATAAATACACACCACGGTACTACATCATGTGAGGCTGGCTGAATCTTTGGATGTGGAACTGCAGGTATGGAGGGCCGATTGTAAAGTTATATTCGAATTTGCGACAATGCAGGTGATCAATACCCTTAATCCCCACATTTTTCAAGAATCAATATACTGGGCTTTGCCTCTGGTTTCTGGCACAGAACTCCTGAAATCCTTGTAATTTCCTAAGTGATAAGAACACTGGAGCATCTCTAATATTTATCTTTGATGCTGTTCATGACATAGTGCTCTGAAAACCCTTGTAAACTCCTAAGTGATAAGAGCAGTGGGAGCATCTTTTGTTCTACTGAGAAGACTCTAAAGGGCTCCTGGATGGCGCCTGAATGGGGCTGGTCACCAGAAAGACTAAGCCAGTCTCCCGCATTTCTCCAGAGAGGGGAGAGGGGCTGGAAACAGTTAATAACAGACCATGCCTATGTAAGGAAACCTCCGTAAAATCCCAGTAGTATGGGGTTTGGAGAGCTTCCAGGTTGGCCAGCACTTCCACACCAGGAGGATGATGCACCCCAACTCCATGGGACAGAAGCTACTCAGGGGCTTTCCCAGACATGATCCTATTGTAGTTATTTATCTGGTGTTCATCTGTATCCTTTATCATATCCTTATAAATGTAAACATAAGTATTTCCCTGAGTTCTGTAAGCTGCTCTAGCAAATTGATTGAACCCAAGGAGGGGGTCGTTGGAACCTCTGATCTACAGCAGATTGATCAGAAGCACAGGTGATAACCCGGGCTTGCAACTGGCGTCTGAAGTATGTGTGTGTGGGGAGGAGGGGTTCAATCTTGTGGGACTGAGACCTTAACCTATGGGATCTGATGCTAGCTCTGGGTAGATAATATCAGAATGGAGTTAAATTGTAAGACACCCCACTGGTGTCAGACATGCATGTTTTTGTGGGGTAAAACCCCCACACATTTGGTGTTCAGAAGTGAAGTGTTTTTTGTGAGGACTAAAGGAGACTCACAGAGAAAAAACACATCGTAGGAAAAAAACTTTTTTTTCCCTACACAGAAAAAACTGAGTTTTTCATTTTCAATGAGAAATTGAAGAAAAATACATCCAGGCAAATCACAAACTGCTGAACCCAGTGATAAATAGAAAATCTGCAAAGGAGCCAAAGGGAAGAGGTACAGAAAATGCTTGAAGAAATAATGGAAGAGCACTGCAAATCATAACTGCATGCATAAATATATACAATTATTTTGTTATTTAAATTTCTTTAAAAGATGATTGAGATGTCTGACTTCTTGTCCAGCATGTAAGAAACCTGAAAATTGCCACTCAGTTCTAACAAGTAAAAACCTGAAACACTGAAAAATCAACAACTCTTCTTAAATCCATGAGAGTGAGGTCACAGGGCAAATTATTGCCCTCCAAACTGAAGAGACAACAGAGAATCACAACTTACCAGAGTAGAAACTCATGAGCTGAAAACCTCTACAGGAACCGGTGCTGGGGTAGGGAAACTTGAACTGTAATTGACAAATCACTGGAGGCTCGGTGCAGCCAAGTCTGAAAAGTTATAAACTCCAGAGGGACCGACTCACACTTTTGTGGGTTTTACCTCCAGGAGTTCATCAGGTCCTCACAGTAAATACTGGAGAAAAATCCCTTCATGCTTCTGGCAGGAGCTGGGGAAAGAGAGCCATTTTGAAATACACCAGAGCCTTCTGTTCTTCTTAATAAGCTCTGCCCTCAGCTGAAACTATTTAACCAGAGCCTAACCTGCTGGAGTCTATCAGAGACTAATTGACCTTGGGAAAGGGAAATATCCATCTCCAGCTGGCTCTAGCCTTCCACATGAAGGAAGGAAAATACACAACTCCAGCCTCCTTTAGTCTTCCACATGGGAGAAGGAAAATATCCAGTTCCAACCCATTCTAACCATCCTGTCCCACATAAGGAGGGAAGGGACTGAGAAGAACATGCAAACTTCATAATCCAGTGGCAAAGATAATCCAGTCATTAAAAGATTGAGACCTAATCACAGGACTACAGAACTTCTTCCCACTCCACACTGTACCACCACATTACTAAAGGCATATTTACAGCACTTTTATCCAATACATCATCTCCATCTTTCAACAAAAAATTATAAGATATACTAAAAAGAAAAAAAAAAACAAACCCACACAGTTTGAAGAAACAGAGCAAGCAACAGAACCAGGCTCCGATATGGCAGGGATGTTGGAATTATCACACTGAAAATTTAAAACAACTATGATTAATATGCTAAGGGCTCTAATGGATAAAATAGACAGCATGCAAGAACAGATGGGTGATGTATGCAGAGAGATGGAAATTCTAAGAAAGAAGCAAAAAGAAATATTACAGATTAAAAACACTGTAACTGAATAAGGAATGTGTTTGATGGGCTCATTAGTAGACTGCACACAGCTGAGGAAAGAACCTCTGGGCTTGAGGATATGTCAGTAGAAACCTCCAAAACTGAAAAGCAAAGAGAAAAAAGACTGAAAAAAAAAACCCTACTGGAATATCCAAGAACTGTGGGACAATTACAAAAGGTATAACATACAAATAATGGGAATACCAAAACTAGTAAGAGAAAGGAACACAAGAAATATTTAAAGTAATAATGACTGAGGACTTCCTCCAAATTAATGTCAAATTAATGATAAAGATAAAAAATCCTGAAAGAAGTCAGGGGGGAAGAAAAAACACTTGTAGAGGAACAAAGATAAAATTCATATTCAACTTACCTTCAGAAACTATGCAAGCAAGAAGAAAGTAAAATATTTAGTGTTGAGAGGAAAATCCCACCAACGCAGAATTCTGTACCCTGCAAAATTACCCTTCAAAAGTGAAGTAGAAATAAAGATTTTTCTCAGACAAAAAAAAATTGAGGGAGTTTGCTGCCAGCAGACCTGCCTAGCAATGAAAGTTAAAAGTCCTTTGAAGAGAAGGAAAATAATATGTCAGAAACTCAGATCTACATAAAGTAAGGAAGAGTACTGAAGGAGGACTAAATAAAAATAAAATAAAAACTTCTATTTTTCCTATTCTTAATTGCTCTAGCAGACAACAATTTGTTCAACATAATAATAGCAACAATGTAGTCATTATGCATATGTAAGTCTTATAAGCTTATATAAACAAAATGGATGAGTGCAATGATACAAGGGATAGGAGGGAAGATTCAGGATTACTTTGCTACTATAAAATACTTGCACCACCCTTGAAGTGGTATAATGTTATTTGAAAGTGGACTTAGATAGTTATAATGTAAATTCTAGTAGGCAACCAATTAAAAAGAAAAAAAAAAGAAGCAACTGAATGCTAAGAAAGGAGAGACAATGGAATCATATAAAATGCTCAATTAAAACCACAAAGGGCAGAAAAAGTATGGAAGGCAAATATAGGAAAAAAGAACAAGGGTAACAAGTAGAAAAGACTAACAAATATAGTAGATATTAATCCAACTATGTCAATAATCACTTTGTATGTCTAATGGTCTTAACTCACCAATTAAAAGTCAGAGATTGTCAGAGTGGATTAAAAAATAAGACCCAACTATATGTTTTATAAGAAACCCACTTTAAAGATAAAAACCTATAGATTAAAAGTAAAGGGATAAAGAAAGATATACCATACTAACACTAGTCAAAAGAAAGCAGTAGCTATATTAATTTCAGACAGAGTGGACTTCAAAGCAGGAATGGTTGTCAGGGAGAGAGGGGGGCATTACATAATGATAAAGGAATCAACACACCAAGAACACATAACACATATCCTTAATATGTATGGGCCTCAGAATATGTGAGCCAAAAACTGATGGAACTCAAAGGAGAAACAGATGAATCTAAATTATAGTTGGAGACTTAAACACCCCTCTATAGAAATGTACAGATCCAGCTGGCAGAAAATCAGTAAGGCCATAGTTGAACTCAATAACACTATCAATCAACTGGATATAATGCACATATATAGACTACTTAATCCAATAACAGCAGATTACATTCACCTCTAACATAGAACATTCACCAAGATAGACCACATTCTGGGCCATAAAACACACCTTAACAAATGTAAACGAACAGAAATCATACAATGTTTGCTCTCAGACCATGGTGGAAGTAAACTAGAAATCACTAACAGAAGGAACGATGGAAAAACACAAAATACTTGAAGATTAAGCAACACACTTCTAAATAACAAAGGCGTCAAAGGAAAAAACTCAAAAGAAAATCTTAAAATATTCTGAACTAAATGAAAATGAAAACACAATTTATCAAAATTTGTGAGATGCAGTGAAAGCAGTGCCTAGAGAGAAATTTATAGCATAGAATACATATTAGAAAAAAGGAAAAATCCAATATCAATCATCTAAGCTTCCATCTTAGGTAACTAGGAATAGAAGAGCAAATTAAATCCAAAGTAGGCAAAAGAAAAGAAATAATAAAAATCAGAACAGAAATCAATGCAACTGAAAAGAGGCAATCAATAGAGAAAATCTTTGAAAAGACCAATAAAGTTGATAAGCCTCTAGCCTAAGAAAAAGAGAGAGAAAATACAAATTACTAATATCAGAAATGAGAGAGGGGATATTATTAAAGATCTCACAGCCATTAAAAGGATCATAATGAAATATTACAAACAACTCTATGCCCACAAATTTGATAACCTAGATGAAATGGACCAATTCTTTGAAAGACACAATCTGCCAAAAGAACAAATAGAGTCTGAATAGGCTTATTTATGTATATATATTATATATATATAATTAATACAGAAAGCACCAGGTTCATGGGTTTAATGGTGAATTCTTATCAAACATTTAGGGACAAAATTATACATATTCTCTACAATCTCTTCCAGAACACGACAGCAGAGAGAATACTTCCTAATTCATTCTTTCAGGCCAGCATTACACTAATACCAAAATCTTACAAAGACATTACAAGAAAACCACAGACCAATATCTCTCATGAACATAAATGCAAAAATCCTTAACAAAATATTAGCAAATTGAATCCAACATTGTAAAAAAGAATTAGGCACCACACCCAAGTTGGATTTATCATGATATGTAAGGCTGGTTCCAATCTAAAAATCCATTAATGTAATCCCTCACATGGTCAGGATAATGAAAGAAAATCACAGGATCATATCAAGAGATGCAGAAAAAGCATATGACAAAATCCAGCACCCATTCATGATAAAAACACTCAGCAAACTAGAAATAGAGGGGAACTTCCTCAAGTTGATAAAGAACATCTACAAGAAACCTACAGCTAAGATCATACTTAATGGTGAGAAACTTGAAGCTTTCCTACTAAGATAAGGAACAAGGCAAGGATGTCCCCTCTCATCACTGCTTTTCAATATCATACTGGAAGTCCTACTTTATGAAATAAGAAAAGGAAATAGAAAGCATACAGATCAGGAAGGAAGAAATAAGCTGTCCTTATTTGCATATGACATGTCTGTTTATATAGAAAATATGGAAAAAATCTACCAAAAAAACTTCTAGAACTAGTAAGTGATTATAGCAAGATTGCAGGATATAAGGTTAATATGCAAAGTCAGTTGCTTTCTTATATACCAGCAATGCACAGGTGGAATTTGAAATTAAAAATGTATTACCATTTACATTAACACCCTCCCCAAAGGACTAGTTTGGTGTAAATCTAAGAAAATATATACAAGATCTATATGACAGAAACTATAAAAATCTGATAACATATATCAAAGAAGAACTAGATAAGTGAAGAGACAGATATTCCATGTTCATGGATAGAAGATTCAATATTGTCAAAATGTCAGCTCTTTCCAACTTGATCTATAGAGTCATCTCATCACAATCAAAATCCCAGCAAGTTATTTTGTGAATGTTGACAAACTGCTTCTAAAGTTTATGTGAAAGGGCAAAAGACCCAGAATAACAAACTCAATATTGAAGGAGAGAACAAAGTTGGAGGACTAACAATACCTGAGTTCAAGACTCACTATAAAACCACAGTAATCAAGACAGTGTGGTATTTGTGAAAGAATAGACAAATAGATCTGTGGAACAGAATAGACAGCCCAGAAATAGACCCACATAAATATAGCCAACTGATCTTTGACAAAGGAGCAAAGGCAATATAAATCGTTGACAGATGGAGCAAAGATAGTCTTTTCAACAAATGGTACTATTACCGAGTCCAAGCTCTTACTGCTTGCCACACAACAGGCCAATAAATCAAGAGAGGAGTGGTTAGGGCAAGGAATAGCGACTTTATTCAGAAAGCCAGAAGACTGAGAAGATGGTGTCCCAAAGAACCATCTTTCTTCAGTTAGAACTCAGGCTTCTTTTGTGCTAAAAGGGGAGAGGGGTGTGGCTGCTTGTTGTAAACTTCTTGGTGCTGGAATCCTTTGTTCTTGCAGCTGTCCAGGTAGGTCTGGTCACAATATTCCTATAAACCTCCAACAAGACAAATGTTCTTCTCTGTTCCGCAACTTTTTATCTCTATATGAATGGAAAAGTGTTACAGCTTTAAAGGTCAGAGCCTTGAGAATGGGCTACCCCATATATTTCAGGCTATAGGCAACATTCTTTTATAAAAGGTGCAGAGCCAGCATGACTAAGCACAGGCAACAGAGCACAAGGGTTAGAGCTAAAGGAATAGATTCAACATGGAGTCAAGTTTGTTCTTCTCTGTTATAGTACTGGAACAACCGGATGTCCACAGGCACATGTGCACAACCACACACACACACACACACACACACATCTAGGCACAGATGTTACATTCTTCACAAAAATTAACTCAAGATGGATCACAGACCTAAGTGTACAACACAAAACTATAAGAGTCCTAGAACAGAGGAGAAAATCTAGATAATCTGGGGTGATGACTTATTAAATATAACACCAAAAGCACAGTCCATGAGAGAAACAATTGATAAGCTGGACTTAATTAAAATTAAACATCTGCTCTGTGAATGAAATTGTCAAGAAAATGAGAAGACAAGCCACAGACTGGGATGAAATACTTGCAAGACACATTTGATAAAGGATCCTTAAAACTCAACAATAAGAAAATAAGCAATGTTATTTAAAAATGGGCAAAAGACCTGAAGATGCCTCACCAAAGAAGATATATAGATGAAAATTAAGCAGGTGAAAAGATATTCAACATCATATGTCATCAGGGAAATGCAAAGCAAAATAACAATGAGAGACTACACATGTATTAGAATGGCTAAAGTCCAAAACACTGAAAGCACAAAATGCTGGAGAGGATATGGAGCAATAGGAACTCTCATTCATGGCTGATGGGAATGCAACATGGTACAGCTACTTTGGAAGACATTTTAATGGTTTCTTACAAAACTACTCTTACCATATGATACAGCAATCATGCTCCTTGGTATTTACCCAAAGGAGCTGAAAACTTATGGCAAAACCTGCACGTGGATGTTTATAGCAGCTTTACCCATAATTGGCAAAACTTGGAAGCAACCAAAATGTCCTTCTGTAGGTGAGTGGATAAAGTGTGGTACGTCCAGATAATGTACTATTATTCAGCACCAAAAAGAAATGAGCTGCCAAGCCTTGAAAAGACATGAAGGAACCTTAAATATATATTACTAAGTGAAAAAGCCAATCTGAAAAGGCAACATACTGTATGATTTCAACTATATGATATCCTGGAAAACTATAGAGAGAGTAAAAAGATCAGTTGTTGCTAGGGGTTAGGTGGGAGGGAGGGATGAATAGCCAGAGTTCAGATTTTTATTTAGGGCAGTGAAACTATTCTGTATGATACTACAGGGGTGGATGCATGTTATTATACATCTGTCAAAACGGACAGAATGTACAACACATAGAGTGAACCCTACCATAAGCCGTGGACTTTGAGTGATGATGATGTGTTAATGCAGGTTCATCAGTTGTAATAAACCCACCACTCTGGTAAAGGAATATTGATAGGGAGGCTGTGAGTGTGTGGCGACAAGGATCATAAAGGAAATCTTTGTACTTCCTGCTCAATTTTGCTATGAACCTGAAACTGCTCTAAAAAATTATTAATTTAAAAATTTTAATAATAAAATTTTAAAAATCAATTGCATTTCTACATGCTAGAAAAGAACCACCAGAAATTGAAATTGAAAATATCATTTACATAGCATCAAAAAGTATGGTTCTTTGGACTTCCCTGGTGGCTCAGTGGTTGAGAATCCGCCTGCCAATGCAGGGGACAAGGGTTCAAGCCCTGGTCCATGAAGATCCCACATGCCGTGGAGCGACTAAGCCTGTGCACCACATCTACTGAAGCCCACGCGCCTAGAGCCCATGTTCCACAACTACTAAGCCCATGTGCTGCAACTACTGAAGCCCGCGCGCCTAGAGCCCGTGCTCCACAACACCAGAAGCCACCGCAATGAGGAGCCCGAGCACCACAAGGAAGAGTAACCCCCGCTCGCCTCCAACTAGAGAAAGCCCGAGTGCCGCAAAAAAAGATCCAACGCAGCCAAAAGTAAATAAAATTTTTTTTAAAAAGTATGGTTCCTCCTTCCCCATGACTTTAGGGATAAATATGAGACATAAATTTGACAAAAGATCAAACATTTTTGAAATTATATAACACCTAAATAAATGGTGAGGTTTACTTTGTTCAAGGGTCATATGATTCAATATTATTAACACATAAATTCTTCCCACATTGACCTACAGATTCCATGCAACTCCAACAAAAATCCCAGCTTTTTAATAGAAAATGTCAAGCTGGCTTTAAAATTCATACTGAAAGAGAAGAGCCCAAACAACTTTGAAAGAAAACAAAATTGGAGGCCAAACACTACCCGCTTTCAACAAGACTTATTATAGTTAAATTAAGACAACGTCGTGTTTTACAGTTAGACAAATAGATTGGGGAACAGAAATATTAAGTGTTAGACCCACACATATAAGGACAACTGATTTTTGACACAGGTGCAAAGGCTATTCCGTGGAAAAAATACAGCTCTTTCAACAAATAGTGGTAGATATCCATACGACAGAAAGTTACCTAAGATCCACACTTCGCATCATATCCAAAAATTAGCTCAAAATGAATCACAGACCTAAACATAAAACCTTCATTCTAAAACTTATAGAAGCAGACAGATAATCGTTGCGGCCTTAGCTTTGGCGGAGTTGAGCCGGAAAGCCCGGGCCGTACACTCCCTCACAGCCAACGCACAGCCCGGCACTCCTCCCCACTACCGAGCAGCGGCTCCGCCCAGCCCCGCCCGGGACCCTACTCGCCCCTCCCAGCGAGCCCTGCCCCGCCCCTCTCGTCCCGCGGCGCCTGGCGGGGCGCGCGCCCGCCCGCTTCTCCACCCGGAAGAGCCACCTGAGCCGCCAAGTTGAGGCAGTGCACGTCCCGGCGCCCCTCGGGAGCGCGGGCCCGGCACAGCCGCCCGCGTGGCGCCTATCTCGTCCGGGCGCAAGGCGGGCCCGCTGGAGCCTGCGCGCCCCCGCGGCCGACGGCGCCTCGCGCGGCCCTACGCGCGCGGTCCGCCCCGCCGCCACCCGGGGCCTCCTCCCGCCTCTTTGGACCCCGCCGATCGGCTTGAGCTCTCCGCGCCCCTCGGCTTCGGGAGCACTGCGCCCCCGGTGACTTCTGACACCGCGTATCCGCCAGTAAGTGACAGCCGCTGCCTTGTTGCACCATTATTTATCTTTCCCACAGTGCGTCCCAAGTCTCGCCCACACCTGGTTAGTTCCAAAACTATTCAACTCTGGGACCAGGCCGGCGACGGAGCTGCCCGCAGCCGAGCCTGGGAAGTGTCAGAGACCTGCCGAGTTCTTGTAGGGTACGGGCTACGTCCAGAGACGGAAGTATGTAAAGCAGTTCTCCGGGCACAAGTCGGCTCCACGTTTGCCGAGCGCCCGCGGCGAGCCAGGCATGTAGGAGGCGCCGACCTGAAGCTGGCGGGCGGGGAAGGGGCGGTGCCAGCGGGCCGGGTCTTGGGACGCGGAGGGGCGTGGCTCCCGGAGGGGCGGTGCGGCGGGTGGCCGGCTGCGGTCACAAGGGACCCAGCTAGATTGCTGCTGATGCATCCTCCCGGATTTTTCTTGTTGGCACTTTAGTCAAGAGGATAAGGTAGCACAACTTGGCTTTATTTATTTTGTCTTCAAATGTTCCATAAGAAAAAGGAAAAGGAACTTGAAAGTTGTAAAGCTCTGCCACCAGTCAATCTGGGTGAGCATGTTTCTAGTGTTTGCAAACTGCTAAGAAATATTTGATTAGTCGGTTGTGCCAGGTATTGGAACTGAATGCTATTTTTTTTAGTGATGCTATTTCAAAAAGACTAGGCGAAATTTAATCTGATCTTAATCTGAACCATGAATTCTGCGGCTGTCCCCTTCCTGCCCTATGTGGAACTGCCTTTTAAATTGCTAAATTTGTGGCTCCAAATTTAATATGCATTTGTAGAATCTTAGAGATTATTTTGTAGCCACTCTTGGGATTCCAGATTTTTTAAATTTTTTTATCAAAGGCCACATCGTGAATATACTGTAGGATTAGTTGTTCCTTCCCAAGTGCTTTTTCTGCTTTATGCTTAGGTGAATTTATATTACCTAACCCAAACTAAATACTTACCAATATAGTGGCCTACACATCTCTTAATCTCACATTGGCATCCTGTAGGTGTCAGGATTCTTGACCAAACTGTGGTATACCGTTCCCCCCCCCCACACCTTCTAGTAGATTCCCAGAGAAGGCAAATATTGCTAATAGCACGTGTAATACACACTTAGGATGCTAAACTGTGAATGTCATAATCTTCTTTAATCTTTCTGTTTCTAAAGCCTAGTACAATAAATGTTGGTTGAACGAAATTAGTCAAAGGACACTTATCCTTTGACTAATAAGAATTTCTTAAATGATCCCTTTGGACAGTTTATTTGTAACTGTCCATTGCCACATCTGGGATTGTCACTCCGTTTAAATTTAATCCTTCTCTTCTTTGTGCTCCTATTTGTATTGCATTTTTGACACTGTTAGAGCACCGTTTCATTTGATCTGTTCCTTGGTTCTTTGAGGGCATAGAGGACCTTTTATTGTGCTTTTTTCATTTCCCAGAATAGTGCCTTGTACATGGTAGATATCTACGTGTATACATGAAAATAGAATGGGGGTAGGCCCTTTTAATCTGTAGGTACAAATTTAAAAATATATACATATAGCCAGGAATGTAATATACTGTATTTACTTTCAATCGTAGTGATTTATTATTTAGAGACCAATTTCCTTTCCTCAGTTTAATGATCTAGCTTTTTTTAGACTCTTGACAGCTGTTTTTGCTGAAGCCAATAGTTTTCCTAGGTTAGAAAAAGAAAATAGGAACAAGTTCACCTCCAAATGTAAATTTCTAAAGCCAATTTGTTCACTATTTAACTCAGAATTGGCTACCAATCTGAATAGTAGTGTGTTCCGTTTAAGTAGCAGAATACAAATGTGTGTGTGTGTGTGTAACTAGGTTGTGGGGAGACAGAGAGAAAGATACGTTTTTTTATGTGAATAAAATGTAGAACCAGGATGCTTGCGAAGAACTCTACTAGGAGTAACGTAAACCAAAAGACTGGCATTTAAGATTTTATACTTGAGAGCAAACGCATATATGGAATCTGATTAAAGAAAAGGCAAAGGCCTTTTACATGATGTATTATAGGGTTAAGAGGAGGAAGTTTGGGGAAAAGATATGGGAAAGGCATTGGACCATTTTGGATTTTGGTTATCAGTACCAACATAATTCAAAATTAACTTCACTCACTGAAAAAAATAAATTTGATAAGTGACTGTGACTCTGTCAGATCTAATTAAGATTTGAATTCAGATAGTATTTTGAGATTAGAGTGTGGCCCAAAGTCAGAATGATTTATAACCAATCTTTTTGTAAATTTGTGTATAAGTCTAGAAAATCAAAGGTATAATACAGTCCTTTGTCTTTCTTAAGTTACCTAGATCCAAGATGAATAGCGATCAAGTTACACTGGTTGGTCAAGTGTTTGAGTCATATGTTTTGGAATACCATAAGAACGATATTCTTCTCATCTTGAAGGAAAGAGATGAAGATGCTCATTACCCAGTTGTGGTTAATGCCATGACCCTTTTTGAGACCAACATGGAAATCGGGGAATATTTCAACATGTTCCCTAATGAAGTGCTAACTATTTTTGATAGTGCACTGCGAAGATCAGCCTTGACAATTCTCCAGTCCCTTTCTCAGCCTGAAGGTGTCTCCATGAAGCAGAATCTTCACGCCAGGATATCAGGTGAATCACTTAAGGATTTTACTGCCATGTTATTGTTTAGAAAGATTTTGCGAAATCCCAACATATATTGAATTTAAGCACTAAGAATTAATTGACATTTATACTTAAAAATATATCCATTATGTAGTTGACGGTCACTTTTGGAAAAGAATCATGATTTTATACTGTTTTCTCTGGACATTTGGGAGGCTGGGCCACTAGCCATGCCAACTGAGAGGAGGGAGAACGTGTGGAGGCAGTATATTTGTGTGCATATATGCATATATGTATGTGTGTATAAAACTAGTCCAGCTTTCTGAGCTTTTATGACTCCTGACAATGGAAGAATTGATAATTCAAAGAATTAGCAAAGTGGTAGATGCTACCTAGTGATCTTCTAAACTATTTTAGGAAATTCTTTTTTTTTTTTTTTTTTTTTTTGCATTACGCG
>NC_041223.1:43058769-43130742 GCF_002837175.3 Physeter macrocephalus
CGCGGCATGTGGGATCTTCCCGGACCGGGGCACAAACCCGTGTCCCCTGCATCGTCAGGCAGACTCTCAATCACTGCGCCACCAGGGAAGCCCAGAAATTCATTATTTTTATATATCAAGTTTAACATTGTGCTGGCCACCTATTAGGCACTCAGTAACTTTTTTCGAATGAACGACAGATAAAGCCTCTTAACTTTAAAGAAATTGCAGTGGAGCAATCATCAACTTGTGATGTCAAAGCTGTGTCTTTGAATTCCTGCACTCTTTGATTAAGTTGGAGAACACATGTACCATTTTGTTTAAAAATATTTACTTTATAGTACTTTTCGGAAAGGTGGGGATTTATAATCAACAAAAATGATTACTGTGATTCCAAAAAAGGTTAGGAGTCACCATAGAATTTCTTGGAGATAAATTAAGATTCAAAAAAATTCCAGGCATTTGATTTAAGTGAAAAAATAGTATCTGCGATTGCACTTACTGGAATAAAATTATGAAGATTATTAATCTTCATGCATAAGATACTAGGTAATCCCTTGCTAGGATCAAGAAGAAATGTCCTCTTTTGATAATGTTGCAGAAGGATTGTTAAAAGAGGCTTTAGTTAATGTTATTGAAATGGTATTTAGCAAATGGTTTTAGGCTGTCCTTATGTTTAGACACTTTTCCATGCTCAGTTTAAATACTAAAATTCTGTCTGCCTAAGTGACCCTATTGGTTTCAGGTGAATTTAGCCTAGTTCTTCATTATTCTTTGAGAAAGTGAGTTGCAAATTATGTTACTACCTTAGTAACATTCATTCTACAAACATATCCCGTGTAGGCGTTTGCTAGACCCTTGGGAAACCAAAACGAGTATGGTATAGTCCCTCATCTAAAGGAGTTCAAAGCTGTAGGGGAGACGGCTGTATATTCAAATATTTACCATATCGTGTATGTATGCCCACAGGTACATGCATATGTACATATTAAACATAATTGTAAAGGAGCTTACTGGCAGCTTTTACTTATGTGATGCATGCATCACTCAAGGTATGTGTGAGATATATTAGCTCACTGGGCAGGGAGTGAATTGTCCTAGGGGATTCACCCAAAGATTAAAGACTAGATGGTGAGATCACGGAGCGATGCAGGTGTCCCAGGCAGAATGAACCAGGGATGGGAAAAGTCTGGTTTTAGGTATATTGCACCTCCATCTTGGACTCCAGACAAGGTACTGAATTAGTAAAACCCAGGATGCCTCTGTGGTTCAGTCTCCTTAGGAACATTGCAGTGCTCTTTGTCTTCTGGGATTTTTATTGGTCTAAAGTTTACTTGCTATTCCCAGTGGTTTTGATGAAAGGTATTCAAATACGCAGTTGGCATCAAAGTATTGAATAAATGAGGAAGAAAAAAATAGCCCTCACGTGTTATTTAAAGTAGTGTTTCTCAAACATTAATGGGCATCAGAATCACCTGTAGGGCTTGTTAAAGCGCCAATTGCTGGGCCCCACCCCCAGAGTTTCTCACTGAAGAGGTCTGGCCTGGAGTCCAAGAGTTTGCACTTCTCAAAGCTCTGAGGCTGATGCCGATTTCCAGGGACTGCACGCTGAAAACCATGGACCTGAAGTAATTGATCTGGACATATCTCTAACACAGAGGTGAACATATCTCTGTTTTAAGTAAAAATTTATTTATTTTGATCAGTGAATGAGTCAGAGAATGACAAAGGTTTTGTTGTTTAGCACTAATGGTGGCTTAGTGCCTGATGTACCCTGCTTCACTGGGATAGTTGAAGAACACACTTAGTAGCATATAGTAAGACAGAAGGATTAAAATGAATTGACATTTCTATCAAAACACTGTCCCTTACCCCTTTTTAGTTCTAAGGTTTTGATTTTTGTGGTCAGTTTTGCTTAGCATTATGTTACTTTTATCTGTCTTTATATTATAAATTTACTTTAAAAATTGTGATATGAAAGTAAAGAATCTGAAGATCCAAAAATGTACTCACCTCTACTACCCTTTTCTTAAAATAATATAGTTACTTTACAAAATAAACCACTTAATTGTAATGATGATATGTTTTAGACTAATTTGCTTGATTCTAAAAAAAAAAAAATGTTTATCCTAACAGGGACCATATACATGATTCCATTCAGTAAGATAAGAACATTAAGGATGGCATATTGCCCCATATTATAAAAGTATAGAAGATAATGAAAAGCTAATCTTAGAAAAATTGGTTGTAAATGTTTACATAGTTTTTTCTTTAAAGGTGCTGTAATTGGGTTTAGACACAGGCCCCTTGTTGGAGGTGGGCGGCAGGGAATTCACTCTCGCTGGCCACACTTCAGGAGGGACACAGAGAGGGTTGGTGAGCATATGAGGGACCCTTGTGGCTGAGCCTGACGCCCTCCACCTCTCACCTGCCTTCTTCCTGAGAGTGTAATATCTCTCCAGCACATCTCCTTATGCTGATTGAAATAGAATCAGTATTGCATAGACTTGTCATGACCCAGCATGCACAGGCCTGAGTTATCATGTGCAAGGAAAGGAAGGTGTCTCTGGACCTAAGGAGTATCTTCTTTTTCACTCTTCCTGGCAGAAGTTTCCTCCAGATATAAGAAGCATCTTTTATGCAATGATGCATTCATTTGACCATTTTGCTTAGCTGTTCCATTTGTGTCTGTGTGAGAGTGCTAGCCTGGACTTAGGGAAGTTTTCTTGCAAAAGGGTAAGCTTGAGTGTACTCTTCCTGGCTGAGTGAACTGGGGAGAGTTCTCCAGACAAAGTAGCATGCCTAAGGAAAGCTACAGAGGTACCATGAAATGCACAGAAAAATTCATGCACTTTGTCTGGACTAGGAGATTGGAGGCCAGATGTGATAAAGGGAATGCTAGAGAGAGAGGGAAAGCCCATTTCCCCTTCTCTTATTCACTAATTTTCTCCTTATCTAAAAGTGCTTAATAAAGCACTGGGCTGGGCACAGAGGAGCATGAAAAGGATCTCAAGAAGTGACGCTACCCTCCAGATACAAAACGGTTAAGGAGCAGTGCAAAGCAATATGTGACTAAGGTCCTAAATGACTGGTCCAGGCAGTAAGTGATTATGAATGTCCCTGTCATGTTGTCAGAGCATTTGGGGCAGGTCATGTAGGATGTGATCTAAACAGGAGCTGAGCAGGCAATAAGAGACGTTAGGGCATTACTATTAAATGAAAGGAGGGGAGGGAGGTTTAGCGACTGTTCCCACAATGTAAGCCCCTTTTTCTATTCTTAGAGGCAATGATAGGCAAGTCAATAGAACTATGGGACTGAGGATTTAAATAAGAGGTTCTTCAGGGTTATATGTTGAGAAAGTTACAGATCCTCTTCAGAAAATGCAGGTGTATATATATTTAAATTTCTGCCTGAATTTCAAGAGGTTCAGGGCTTTCCTAAAGCCCAACCATGGCCTCTACTCAAGAATCTGGATTTAGATGAGACATGCATCCTGGTAAGTTACCATCTTAGGGAGATGGGTAAGCCAGGTGCTAGAAGTCAGTCACCGACTCATACCAGCACCCTGGGGGGAAGCATGGAGCCTATGGGGGTGTGGTGGGTGGTGGCCAGGATGACCAGGAATCCTTTCTGTCTCCCTTTCAGGAGAGAGGCCCCTCTTTCAACTCTGTGTCCCCTCTACCCTCCATCTACTCTCCTTTCATAACAATGTTTTGACAGAGTTCATGCCTTCTTTAGCATAACCTTCCCCCATTCACCCTTTCACCTCCACCACAATGAACGCACCCTCCCCCGCCTTCCCAGTGACTGCCTCATGGCCAGAATGAGGGACAAGTGTCGAGATTTCTCTTCCTTTATTTCCCTGCTGGATTTGATACTGTTGCCTCCTCCCCCTTTATGAAACTCCAGCCTTGGCTCCACTGACAGCACTGTCTTGCCCTTTCCTCCCTCTCTAGCTGTGGCTTTTCTCCCTGCTCTGGGAGTTTCTTCCTTTACTGGTCCTGTAGGTGTGAGGTCCTCAGGGTTGAGATGTGGCCATCTGCTCCTGAATCCTGCATCCTCTTCCTGATGGGCTGGCCTCCATTCTGAACCTAGGCTTCAGCTGCCACTTATAGAGCAACAAGTGCCAACTTGATTGATTGATTGCCAGAATCTGTCTCTTAAGCTCTGTATTCAAATATCCTCTTGTCCGTCAGATGTTTCAAACTAGAGATATCTTCTTGCAAACTCAGTGTATCAAAAAGTGTAGTCATGATTTCCCTCCCCTCTCTGTGCCCCCCTCCATCTGAAAATCGTATTTCCTTATTTATTCTTTCAATAGATATTTACTGATTGACTACCATGTGCCTTCCAGAATTCCCTGACTTGGTTAATGGAACCAGGGAACTAGGAGTCACTCTAAATTTCATCCTCTTCCTTATACCTTATCTCTAATTGGTTTCAAAGCTCATGTAGTATCTTTAATATCTATTCCGCCCCTCTTCCTTGCCTTCCTTTCATCTCTTTCTTTCAAGTTTTTTCTTTTTTAATGCTTACTATTTATAAAGCGATGATAATATAGTAGCGAATAAAATTTACCTCTGCCCTGCCCCCATGGAGTTTATATTCTAGTGTGGAAACATAATAATTATGTATTCTTTTTATTTAAATTGTGGTAAGTGGTATGAAGGAGAAGAACAGTGTGTTAAGGCACATAAAAGAGGGAATTTAACCTGAAATGGGTTAAAGAAAGATTTCATTAAGAAAATTATGTTTAAGCCAGCCTTTTAAGGGGGAAAATGATAAGATTACATATAAGAACTAAGGTTTAAATAGTGCTTGCTATGTGCAAGTTACTTTTCCAAGAAACTTTATATGAATTCTTTTAATCTTCTTGTGATCCTATGAGGTAGGTTTTGTTGTTATTGCCATATTACAGGAGGGAAATCTGAGAGGTTATAATTTGGCCAAGGTCACACAGCTAGTGCATGATAGAGTTGTGACTCAACTCACTCATTCTGGCTCCACATTATGTATTCTGAACCCTTATGTTGCTTCTTAATGTGGGCATTTTTGAGGGACAGAGTAGGGAGGAGAGTGTCAGGCAAAGGGGACACTGTATGAGAGCATTTGAGTACCCAGAGGGCTCGGTGTGAGAAGAAACCCATCACAAAACGTCCTGTGGTCCAATCCCACATTTGTTTCCTTATTCATAGATCTGGGAGCAGCATGGAAGGGTTTAAGTGGAGGAGATTAAAAGTTAGGCCTTCGTTATTTCTTGCCTGGATTACTATAGAAGCACCAGGGAATATGGTATTTTACTCTTCCATCTGAACATGCTATTCAGAGTAAGACACAGAATCAATTTAAAAGTAGCTTTTTAGGAAAAAACTACAATAAAATTATACATAGCTTCATTTTTAAACTGAAGTTTGTTTTTGGACAAAAATAGCAAGCATCTAACTAAATGATTATGTTAAGACCTCATTCGTTATATGTATGACTTCATCATACTGAACATCCAGAGTCTACTAAATTACACTGGGCAGCCTGTGGTTTCACTGGGCATTCTGCTCTATGCATGGCATCGGAGTAACATAGCACTCTCCATAACCCAGTTCTTGTGATCTTAGTTTTTCTTAAGTTTTAATATATTGACAGTAGAATTTTAAACTGAACAATCAATTTGTATCTGAAGCAGAGCTAGGAATGAGAGGAGTAGAAATGGGATGAAAAATGTTACTTCTTTAGGAGCCAAGAAAGAGAGAATGGATGTTTCAAAAATCTAAGTGTTTTCAAAAATATAATTGTTGTTAAGTTCTCTAACCCATCACTTTTTTTCCTATTCTCCTCCTCACTTTGCTCATCTTTCTCAGAAGTAATTTTGATAGATTTTTTTTATACTTTAAGAAGCAAATTGGGTTAATAATCCTGTTTCCCACTTGAGTATCCTTTTATATACTTAAAATAGAGAACTCTTAGTGATTCTTTGAAAACTTAAAAATTAAAATTATTATAAAAAGTATATTCAACCCAGCAATCCTACTCCTAGGTGTATGCCCAAAGTAATTGAAAACAGGTATTCAAACAAAAACTTGCACATAAATGTTTGTAGTAACATTATTCATAATAGGAGAAAAATGTAAACAACCCAAATGTCCATCAACTGATGAATGTATAAACAAAATGTGGTATATCCATACAGTGGAATATTCAGCCATAAAAAGGAACGAAGAACTGATACATGTTACAACATGGATGAATCTTGAAAATGTATGCTAAGTAAAAGAAGCCAGACACAAAAGGGTGCATATTTTATGATTCCATTTACATGAAATGTCCAGAATAGATAAATCCGTAGAGACATAAAGTAGCTTAGTGGCTGCCAGAGGCTCAGGGGAGGGGGTATAGAGACTGTCTGCTACTACAAACAGGGTTTCTTTTTGAAGCAGTGAAAATATTCTGGAATTAGGTAGTGGTGATGATTGTATAACCTTGTGAATGTACTAATAACCACTGAATTATATACTTTTAAAAGGCAAATTTATGGTACCTAAATTATATCATAATTTTTAAAAAGGATTCATGTGGGGAGCAAGAAAAAGGTAATTGAGAATCTGCAAGCATTGTGAAGATGTGTTGCCATAATGTACATCTAATTAAGGCCAAGTAAGAAGAGACATCTCCACTTGGTGGTTTTTTGTTTCTTAACATTCTAGGATAGGAACTAAAAGAGGACATTGTACCCCTGAAACATAAGCAATGAGGATATGAGGACTAGACCTGTTCTTAATGAAAAGCTTTTGGTTGTTAGTTTGGCTTTTACTTGGTTGTAACTAGAAATATTGGTGTGTTCTCATCATTTAGCTACATGCAGCTGAATTAACAGACGCCTGAGATGAGCACTGAGAAATGAACACAGTGGATATTTTAATGGATAAAACCTGCTTTATTCCTGCCCCAACCTCTCTGTCTATTCCTGCACGTATGATGTAGCACTGGTGAGCCCCAGGGTGTTTTAATGAAGCATTCCCTGGGAATTTGGAAATAGGAAAATAAGTTTGTTTTCTGATAGTTAAACTGTAAAGTTGACACAGAACAGAGCAGAGATACACAAAATCATCGTAAGCAAAAGTATGGCTCCCTTACTGGCAAAGTGTGATACAATCCAAGTTAATATAAAGAGTATTTCCATTAGAAAGCAGGCAAGTCAGCCTTGGAAGCATAGAAAAAGGTGTCATAGTGGCAAATGTTGCAGTGCCCACCCTGTTTATACAGTATAGGATATATGGAGAGAGAGTCTCAAGCCAGCAGCAGAGAAAATTCAAGTCTGTCTGTAGACGTCTAAGCTGTATCACCAGATTAATGTAGCCTGGCGCCTTAAGCATTCAGTTCATCTAACCAATCTGCTGCTTTTTTTTTTTTACCTTAAATTCCTTGCATCCCAAACTGCCTTCTGATGACAGTGATGATGACAGTGATGATAATGATTTGGCTTTCAGAATAGATCTATAAACAGGGAGAAAATGTTCTGACCATAGAAACTTAAAGTGTAATCATGGCTATTATGGTTATTTCTTATGAGCTTGGCAAATCCAATAGATCTGTCTTCAATGTTCATGCTTATCAGGTTTCAGAGCTAAGTTCAAGGACAAGACCATAGACCAGGGGACATGAACCAGTGTAACAAATGCTCCCTTGATAAACCTGTTAGGAGGCAGCCTTTGACTATCACAGGCAGCATCTCTCTACTCCAGTGGTGCCTTGTAGCCAAATATGAGAAAGAGGGCATTTCCACATAAGAATTTTCTTTGGCATTTTGCACCTTTTAAGTTGCCTGTTTATTAATGATGCAAAACACAAGGTTTTTAAAGGATGAAGTGGTGCTGTAGGTAAACCTCTGGGTAATTCAAGATTTGAAAACACTATCCGATTTATGTATTAATAAATCCTGAACCTAACTAGAAAAAGCACTAGCCTTTGTTCATTCCACTACCATCTCTTTATCACTCAGCTTTGATTTTATGTGTGGCATGTGGCAGTATATTCTTCATTGAATGAGGTTAAAATTATATACTGTGTTTACATCCTACTGAGATAGCCCTCTTAAGAGAATCAATTCTTTTTTTAACCCAGGTTATTATCAATATATCATCTAGATACGTACTTTTAAAGAGAGTCCATTGATAATTGTTATTTGAAATAATTCTTTTATATTTTCTTGAGTTGATCTTTTTTCTTAAGTAAAACACAAAGATTTCTTTTTCCTGAAACTATACTTTCTCCCTAGGGAAATATGAGAAAAATATATTGCATGGAGTCAAATCCCAAGTAGAAGTTGATGTGTTTTTGTTTTGTTTCTCCATCAGGATTGCCTGTTTGTCCTGAGCTGGTGAGGGAGCACATCCCTAGAACCAAGGATGTGGGACACTTTTTATCTGTCACTGGGACAGTGATTCGAACGAGTTTGGTGAAGATCCTGGAGTTTGAGCGGGATTACATGTGTAACAAATGCAAGCATGTATTTGTAGTCAGGGCCGACTTTGAGCAGTATTATACCTTCTGTCGGCCATCCTCATGTCCCAGCTTGGAGAGCTGTGATTCTGCAAAATTCACTTGCCTCTCAGACTTGTCTTCATCTCCAACTAGGTGTAGAGATTATCAGGAAATCAAAATTCAGGAACAGGTAAGTGATCAAATAAATGCGAAAAATAACAAATTAGAAGAAGTGTTTTTCAGCTATGGGCAAATTGCCAGGACTAGGGAACACGTTTGTAATCTGTTACTAAGAAATAATCAGAGGAACCGAGTGATTTGTCTTATGACTAGATACAGGAAAGAACTGCCTCTCTTTTCTAGTTAAGTAAATGTTATTGTGTTTAGTAGTTGGAGCATGTGTTTATTTTGACCATCCACAAGGTAGATTATATTTTGAGATATTTTCCATATGGATGTTTTTATTTTATTGTAGTTTTAGTGAATTCAACTGATAGTAGTCACAAGTTTCAAGAAAATTCCATAAATCCCCATCGTAATTAAATTGTGTGATAATACCAGAGAAATAGGAACAGTAATTTCAAGAACTGCTAGGCTTCTGAATACTTCGTATGTATCTGAGCATACTCAGTGTCTGCTTTCTTTTCCTTGCTAGGTTCAAAGGCTATCTGTTGGAAGTATCCCACGAACAATGAAGGTTATCCTGGAAGATGACTTAGTAGACAGTTGCAAATCTGGTGAGAATGTTAACTTATATAGTAGGTCCTAAAGTATTGACTAGGAAAAGCTACTTTTTATTTTCCCAAGATCACTGGCAAGTGAGTGTGGGGAACTTGAGAACAGAGACTGGCATGAGGAGGTAGGTAATAGCAGGAAAGAAGCTGGGCTGGAGTTCAGTGGTCTAGTCTAGCTGCTTGTTTTACAGATAAAGAACCTGATTTGCCCATGAGAGCTTATCCTTTGTGTTTCCTCCTCTTATTCCAAACAACTTAAAAACTGTTGCTTTTACTGTTTGCCTAGCAATTTCCACTGGCTGTTTAACATTTAATTTAAATTGAAGGTGGGTCAGAAAATGCAAATGATTGTTGTCAACGATTGCCTTTCAACTAACTTCAACATTTCCTGCTTTAAATATTTCCCATCCTAAGAACCCCTTAATCTCTATTTAAAAAAAAAAAAATAGCACCAATGTGTCCCCTGGGCAGTAACAGGTATGTCTGACCTCTTATTTCATATCCCAGTGCTCCCCTACTGGACAAGTCGAAAATGCTTTATGTCTCTAAATTCCATCATTTCCTTTTCTTAACCCTAAGCTTCTCCAAATGCCTCATTTTTACAGAGCTGCCGTTTCATTAAAATGATGAGGCAAACGCTCTATGGAAACAAAGAGTTCAGTATCTAGAGTCAAGAATAATTCCTTGTCAAAATATTCTCTCCTTCCACCAAGAATCACCAACCCATAGTTTGAAATTTATGTCAAATATATTAAGAGTTCATACTTGTCTAAATAGTATTCTAAGTAAATAACAACTTTGATCATGGTTTGCCTGCTAAATGGATAAGGCTGTGTCAAAGTACCTTGTTCATATAAGACTCTAGATTTTAACCAGAATCTGTAATGTCTGGATCAGCAAAGCAGTGCTTGTATGAGCTTAGCCAGAACATGAAAATGTCCTTTGATAGAGATTAAGATGTTTTCATGCAGTTCATCTAAACTGAATTCTTTCTGCACTTAAAAAAAAAATCTTAAGCTATTTTTCTTTCACATGTCACTAATAATAGAGAATGGATGGAAGCAGTCTGTCATCAGCTATCTTTCATTTATCCATTGCTACAAACCTCTGTGAGAATCAGAAGACATAAATGGCATAATCCTTGCCCTTCAGGAATTTACAGTCTAGTTAGGAACCCCAGTCTGACGTTGCAGAGTAATAAAATTGGAGTTTGTGTACTGATAACTGTTAAGTGCTGCAGGAGATCAAAGATGGGTCTGACCAGGGTGGCTGCAGTGGTAAATATGCTGCAGAAGATAGAGGGGACAAAGAGATTGGATTGTAAAAGTAAGAATTTTAGCTTTCTGAAAATAACATTTTTTCCAGTAACATTTACTATGGAAAAACATGCAAGTTTCAAATTAGTATCTATTGCCTTAGACTATCATGTGTACCTCACAATTGTTCTGATGGTCATATGAATCTGTCTCTCAAATATCTGAGTAAATGAAAACATGTATATATTAAAGGGTGTTTAATGGTATTAGTTGCTTTACAAATGTAAAGTAGGTTTACTATAATAATAGCTAATATTTATTGAGCATGTATTCTAGATATTGCATGAAGTACTTTATATACATTATCTGACCCAATTCTCACTATAGTTCTATGATGTAAGTATAATTATTCCCATTTTGTAGGTCAAGAAATAAGCTCAGTTTATTAGGTAGCTTGCCACACAGCCAGTGAGTGGTGGAGCTGGGATTTGAATCCACATCTGATGAGTCAGTGCTCTTGTCCATTCTTGAGTACTTCACATTTTCCACATTACTGCTGCTTAGTAAAGTCAGGTTATTACTAGTGGGTGCAATACCTGAAAGTTAAATTTCTCATTTGACTTAATGTAGAAACAACCTATATATAACCCATTAAAATGACCATAGTAGAGAATTCTTTGAAGTGCTCATATAAAGTTGCCCTGGCCATTTTCATCTAAAAAACTGGGGGCAGACAATATAGTAAATGATCACTATTCCTGATTGGATGTGAAAACCATCCAGCCGTGGTTGAGGAAGTATCCTGAAAATGTGTGAAGAACTGATTTAATGTGTTCATCACCATTTACTGTGAAGTTGCCTTTGGCTAGAAATATGCCTTCTATTCGGTGAATTGCTACCACCAGTTCCATGCATTTAGCATTCACAGAATACTTTTCTTCAGGAAATCAAAAGCCCTGCAGATTACACATTACACATTGACATTTAGAGAGTGAAAGGCATTTTGTATCAGCAGGTATCATATATTTGACATAGGCTTGGAAATGAAGACTTGCCTGTTAGTTCAGAGTATAAATACTAGGATTGGATTTAAGGTATGTCCAACATCCTATGTTCAACAAGATTGAAATCTGGGGGACTAGGATTATCTTTCCTTTTTTTTGCCCCCTTTTCTCCAGTACCAAAATATCGAATGCCAAGCACTCACCTATACTCGTTAATTGAATTGTATGTAATAATAGAAACAGTTGTCATTGTGTCTATAAGTTACCCAAGGCCTCTTAGGAAAATCTGTAAAAGTTTAATATTCTACTCATCAATTAGGAATGGGAGAGTTTCCTTAGATGGGAAGGAACCAACCAAGAAAGAACAAGCAGGGTTGTAGCTTGTGCTTTCATAGCTTATGGAAAGGAGCTTTGAAGTAGAACAAGTATTCATTCATTTCTTAGTGCACTCATTCTTTTGTTCATTAAAAAAAAAAGGCAGTGAGTGAATGTTAACAAATGCAGTTAAGTAAAAATGAAATATACAAGAAACTAAAACTAGTATCCATTATCACGAGATTGTCTCCTTTCCTGACACCAAATTGATTATGCAGTTGACCCTTGAACAGCATGGGTTTGAACTTTGTGGGTCCGCTTATACACGGATTTTTTTCAATAGTAAATACTACAGTACTACACGATCCATGGTTGCTTGAATCTGTGGATGCAGAACCTCAGATTCAGAGGGCTGACTGGACTTGAGCATCCGTGGATTTTGGCATCTGAGGTGGGTTCTGGAACCAATCCCCTGCAGATACTGAGGGCAGACTGCACTTTAACCTTTTGGCTGCAATTCCCACCTCTTCTTTAAGTGAGAACTATATGGTTAGAGATTCTGAGAGGATGAACATTTCACCCAATATAATCACGATGAATAAATCATCCAGTAAACTATTTTCCCAGGGAAAGTTTAGAATTTGGTGTGATTATCATGTGGCAGATTAAGAAAAATTAAAATGCTGGCTTTAGCTTTTAGCCATGCAAATACAAGTGCCTGTTTAAAAAAAAAAATCAGGACTCTGTGGTGTTCTTTTGCCCCAAATGGTTTGGGGCAAAGAACGTGTACTACTCTAAACCATGGTGGGGTAGTGGTTTATTTCTTGGTTCTGGTCCTTTGTCGAGTTTGTGCCCAAGCAGGCAGGATGCTACTGCTGGACTCACTCAGTGCTTTGTCCCAGGTGATGACCTCACTATTTATGGGGTTGTAATGCAACGGTGGAAGCCCTTTCAGCAAGATGTGCGCTGTGAAGTGGAGATAGTCCTGAAAGCCAATTATGTCCAAGTAAATAATGAGCAGTCTGCAGGGATCAACATGGATGAGGAAGTCCGAAAAGAATTTGAAGATTTTTGGGAATACTATAAGAGCGATCCTTTTGCAGGTTTGTGTTAAGGGTATAGAGCTGATAATTATTAACGGCATTTCATTCATTAGTTAAATATAATGTTTGTGATTTACATGCTATGTATCAGTGACTGTGTTCAAAGGGAGTAGCATTAGTCGGTACCTGTAGCTGTAGTCTCCCTTTGCAGCCCTTTTCTGGTATAATCTTTTCTATTTAGAGATCTTACTGGAAATTCCAAGAGATTTTCCATTTCCAACTATTATTTTAACATCTCTTATATTGCCAAAATAGTTTCAGAGCTTTCTACCTTCTTTACCAATTAAATACATAGTTCTGCCTTAAATAGGCAAAACTCATCCTATTATGAAACTTCATCCTATTAAAGCCATTTCTTTTCTGATGTATCTTATACAGTTAAGACAGCTTCACATGGTTTTAGCTGAAGATTTAAAAATATGAAGTAGGAAAGAAATGCAAAAAATCTTTGTCATCACAGCAAAAAATTTTGACTGTGACACTAAGATTAAAACACAGATTAAAACATTATAGCCATTGGGTTTGTAATTTTTTATTTAAAAATCCCAAATATATAAAACACCAATTAAATCTTCAAATGTCTATTTTCATTCTTCCTTGGAGGCATCTTCTGAGAAAAATAAACGGAAGCCAGTAAAAGACTGTTTCTGATAAACCTCACCTCAAATCTAATACACAGTGATTACTTTATTCTTAAATCACATGCTGAACTGGACAGATATCATTTCACAAAAAAAGACTTTCAGGGACTTTCCTAGTGGTCCAGCGGTTAAGACTCCATGCTTCCAATGCAGGGGACATGGGTTCGACCCCTGGTCGGGGAACTAAGGTCCCACATGCCGCGTGGCTCAATGAAATAAAAATTAATAAATTAATTAATTTAAGAAAAGGCTTTCACTTGCCTAAATATAGGCAGTTTGCTTTTATTTTGTGGGATGATTTTTTTTTTTTTTTGCTTATATGTGTAACACGTGTATGGTGGTTACAGATCATTCTTTTATTTGATCCACACAGAACCAAAGGTCTCTATGTTGTGGCTTTATTAAGCAAACCTTTTAAGAATCATATGTATTTTTAAATAAGTTTTTTTACTTAAAATTGTTTCTTAGGCTCAAATCCTCAGAAAAATCTGTAACTCTTCCTTGGATCATAATCATTCCTTATTAATTCCAGTGCCACAGCTACACTCCACCTAGTAACAGTGAAGGAAGGGCATCATACAGTGTTCCAACTAGGCCATCAGAAGTTCTCTGTGCTGGTGATTAGTCTTATCTTGTTTTAATTAGAAGGCTATAGCTATACATCTCATTTACTGGATGAAAAGAAGAAATAAATATAATATTCTGTGAGAAGACGGGGAGAAAACGAGGCAACTATTTTCTTTTTAGTATGAGCAGATTCTGCTTTCTTCATTTCCTAAGTACCAATTATCAGCCCACTGTATTTTACCATTTCAAAGTATATGTGTGTGTGTTGGGGGGGGTGGGGAGGAGGGTGGAGGTGGGGAGCTGCATCCAAAAGTGTGTCTTCATTTTGCTGGTCTAAAGCCAGAGATGACTTCACTGCTCAGCTCTGGGAGGTTGGCCTGCTTCATTAAGCTCTGATGCTGTGAGTATTGACAAGGAGCTAAAGATTTTCTTCTGATCTACACTGATCTCAGGGATCCCCTGGCCCTGATGCATCGATGCTGGATAGAAACCCAAACGTAGGGGTTGGGGTCTTTTGGGCCATCTCAGCCCACTCCAGGGTGACTCATTTATCTTAAATCTAAGAAGTTCTCTTCTTTGGGGTAACTGAAGGCCACCCACAAGAGTGGATTACATGGGCACACTATTAACATGGTCTACAACCAGAAATTTGAGAGGGAGGGAGGGAAGGAATGGGGTAGTATTCACCCTAATGCATTCTCTTTCATGATATAGTCATGGGAACTTCTATTGCCATGACCCAAGGAATCAAGTTTTTCAACTTTAGATAACAAATTTAGGGAATGGACCTTCCCCTTTGCTTTTCTCTGGTACCTCAGACCTGACTTCAAAGTGTATCTTTTGTGTTGACCACAGTGTGAGGAAACCTTGAGATGATAAATAAGCACAAGTAGTACAGGTAATAAAATAGTTAACAAGTAGCTCCTACTATGTGCCAGATACTATTCTGTGTGCTGTGCACCTATTAGCTCCTTAACAACCCTACGAGATACCATCATTATCTCCATTTCACAGATAAGGAAATGGAGGTGGAGAGTAAGAAACCTGCCCAAGGTCAGACAGCTAGTAAACAGTAGCACTGGGCTCTGCCACCACAGCCTGTGGGATGTGCTTCCTGTCAGCACGTTAGTCACTGAAACCACCTTTGCTGAAAAACCTGGCTCTTTAACAGCTCCGGCTTGAGTGTCTTCCAGGTCAGTTTGCCTACTTGTTCCCTTGTTGAGGCTATTCTTTCTTTCTTTGTATGTGTAATCTCCAGATTCTGGTCAGAATTTACATACCTGCTGTTGGTCTTAACTATGTAGATCTCAGACCTTTCAGGAAAGGAGGGATTCCCTCCAGCAGTTAATGAACTTCCTTCCAGGATTTTCTAATTCTTCTTTTTGGTTCCCTTTTCACTAAAATGTTTTCTTTCTTAACCATTTCTGCCATCCCAGGTCACATCACCATAGCTTAATTGCCGCTGAATCAATTTTGATTTGTTACTCAAAGTAGACTTTGTGCATAGGGACACAAATTATCTAGGAAGGCCCTTTCCTTTATCTTGATGGAAAAGTTTCTGGAACTGGAATCATCAGCTAAAGTAGTACTTGTATGATTATTTTCCCCCTCAAAAGAGCTATCATTGAAACATGAGTACAATCTCAGAGTTAAATATAAAAGCCCTCAAACGTGCAGATTAGTTACCAGCATGTGGACATTAATTTCTGGTAACATGAATGCAGACATAGAGTACCATCACAGTAGTGAATTCCATATAAGACAGACTCCGTAGGTGCTTGTTAGAGTCTCGTAAATTCTGTGGGCCTCATTGGTTGATTGGCCAATGACAGAATGAAATACCTACTTTATTCATTGATGGCATAGGCAGGTCTCAGGTTTGGTGTTCGATATTTCTGAAAACAGAACCTAAAACCGTGGTAATCGCTTATTTAAAGCATGTTATCAGAAGAATCCTAAGACCTCCAGCTTGGATTGCTAGAGTTGTCGTTTATAATGATCTTCTAAATATCCTGATACATTGATTCTTAGTCTAGATAAAACAATTTACCAAACTGCTCAGAGCAAATGCTGAATTGACTTGCAGGATGGGTTGATTTTACCTCTCTTATACCTCTGGAGAAGCTCCATGAGCTCCAAGTACCTTTTGTATTTAAAGATTACAGGCTTCTACAATCTGTCTCATTGTTTCTGAGATCGAACACCGTCCTTTTATTTAGGCAGTGGAGTAATTTTACTGAAATTATTGCACAAGAAGTGCAGCTGGTATTATTTTTAAGGGATAATGTTGGTCCATTGAGGGAGGAAAGAGATTTCTTTCTGTCCCTTGTAAAGTACGCTAAATTTATAGAAACAAACAGGTAGCACCCAGGAATAAAAAGAATTTTCATCTCATGGCATTATAATAAGAAAAGGACTTTTAGGACCAAAACAAAGTTATTCACTCCTTTTAGTCATTTGGAAATGGTACCCTTGATCATTTTAGAGCATAGAGTGTTTCTAAGACAGGATAGAAAGGGAAATTTCAGCTAGGATTCTTGAAAATTATTGGTAACTCATCTTTCTGCCTTTCCCAGGAAGGAATGAAATATTGGCTAGCTTGTGCCCTCAAGTTTTTGGAATGTACCTAGTAAAGCTTGCTGTGGCCATGGTGCTGGCTGGTGGGATTCAAAGGACCGATGCTACAGGAACACGGGTCAGAGGTTAGTTCCCATTTAAAATTTTTGAGAAATATTAACACACAGAGTAAGAAGAGAAGCTAGAATTTTTCTTTCCTGAATAAAAATTGCTTGTTGAGCTTTATTTTCCAAACGTAATCTTTTAAAACTGACAGTTGTTCACTATGTAATACTCAGTCCAGCATCAGGAACTACCGTGTAGAATACCAGTCTTTCCAAAGACTTTCAATGAGTATATATTTTTGCTCCAGCCTATCAGGGTGCCACAAAATAAAATCTTTACATTTCTTTTACTGTCTATGTTTTTCATTGGATCCCCAGTCTCTCTCCAAGAGGAAAAGATTAGAAATAGTGCTTTTTAATGTCTCCAAGTCAGTGTCTCTCCATCTGTGACTGTCAGTGTGTTTGTCTCAGACTGCTGCTCTCAGTCATCTGCCTGCTGGTTCCCCTTCTGCTGGTGGGTAGCAAATGTGCCATCTGCCAAGAGGTGCTGCCATAGGTCATGCATTCAAGCAAAAATTACTCTAAGTGTGTAATTACATCCAAATGGCAGAAAGCTCTTTTGTGGTTAACACACTTAACTGACCTGAATCTGGCATAAACTAGGTTTATTATGACCCTCATATAGGCAATATGAGGGTCATAATAACCAAAAGCTTAACAGAAAGACTAAAAGGACATTATTGTAAATCGGACTGTTAGTAGGGACTCAAAAACCATACTGTACAGTATAGAATAGTAAGTATAATAAGGTTTATGTGTATTGTATGTTTTGATTACCTACTGTTTGCAAGGCCTTCTGCTAAATGTTGAGCTTACATAGTATTTCCCTATTAACGTATTCAGAAAATACTTGAATATTACTGAATAAATTTGCTTGATCAGTGAGATAACATATGCTGCAGGATGTTTATATGTTCATCTATGTTATGTTTGAAAAATAAGAGTACTTTAAGATAGATATTTCATTACTAAAATTTTCATAGAATGAAAAGGTTTTTCACTTAACTGTTAGAATCATAAGTGATTTGGTATTTATAAAGCACTTATAAAGTCCTAGACACTTAAAAATACTTAAAAAAATAGAATAAAATACTTACATGGTGGGATGGAAAGATTTAATCACAGTATTTTGATATTTAAAATAGATTAAATAAAATCAGAAACTATATAAGCCAAAATTTTTTTAAATGTTAAACACAGCCTTAAACATCTGGAAATAGCACAAAAATCTGCTAAAAATTTAGATTTTAGGGCTTCCCTGGTGGTGCAGTGGTTGAGAGTCCGCCTGCCGATGCAGGGGACGCGGGTTCGTGCCCCGGTCTGGGAGGATCCCACGTGCCGCGGAGCGGCTGGGCCTGTGAGCCATGGCCGCTGGGCCTGCGCATCCGGAGCCTGTGCTCCGCGATGGGAGAGGGCACAACAGTGAGAGACACGCGTACCACAGCAAAAAAAAAAAAAATTAGATTTTAAATGGTATTCAGAAATCAATTAAAAGATTGTTATTTACCTTGAAAGTTAACTTTTCTAAGATATTCTGGTTAAATCCTTCCTTGAATGACCTTAAGTAAAAGCACCATATAAAATAAAAATTGTGTGGGCATCCCAAGTGGACCATTTTCTTTTTGATTAATTACACTTACGAGTCTTTTCATAGAAATTTAAAACTACATTATTTACGTTTTTCTAGGTGAATCTCATCTTTTATTGGTTGGGGATCCTGGCACAGGGAAATCTCAATTCCTCAAATATGCAGCAAAAATTACACCAAGGTCTGTGCTCACCACAGGAATTGGATCTACTAGTGCAGGTATTTTATGTGACCATTTCAATTAATTTAATGTTACTACAGAAGCTGACACAATGGTTGCTTTCTTGTGAAAAAGTACCTATAACAGGATACATTTCAAGATTTTTGAGTTACTGCCAAAAACCTAAGTAAATATGTAGCATTACTTTTGTAGCTCCAAGAAAATATTTTAAAACCTCCACCTTCACTTATTTTCCAAAAGCTTATTCCGTATATCTTTTTGTATCTTAAGTTTTGAATGATCCTATTCAATTTTCTCATTCTCTAATGATTACTGACAAACATGTTTATGCAGCATCTGTTATTCTGTGAAGACCCAGCAAACTGTTGAAATTAATTAAATAGGGGGAAAAAATCTCACTTCATAAAAGTACATAGCTGGCGTAAAGCTTAAGGCATTTTCATGCTCATGGATCTCACGGGCAACAGTTAATTCCTACCGAAAATTCTTTGGTAGAAAATTTGTCTTAGTATGTGGAAAGCGTACTTTCATCATTGCAACGTGTAGCTTCATTCATACATTGTAATGATTCTTCAACAAGAATATTTAAAGCCTTTGCTGATATAATGTCAAGATTTGATTATAAAGTGACTTCAGGAAAAAATTATTTTAAAAAACATGTTTTGATGCCATTTTGAATTTTTACACTGTTTTGACTGGGGAAATATTTCTCCTATTCTCCTATAATAGGCCTTTGGCTTCACACATTTTAAAAATGTTATTTGTTACTTGTTAGGGATGCCTACTGTCCGTGGCTTGTGCTCAAATTTCTTATGAGAAGCTTATAGTCTAAAACTTATTGTAAAACAGCAAATGCTCCATTAATGGTCCTATGTAACAAGAGCCCCATTTTAAGAGACTCTTAGGTTTTGAAATATAACTAAACAGTATATTAAGCATTGATAAGAAGGGATTTATGGATTGAGAGGTGTAGACAAGCTTTAGGATACTGGAGGCAAGAATATATGAAGAACACTTCATGTGCATTTTAAAATTGTTATGACCCAGTGTTCTAGAGTTCTGTATTAAGTGATATTAACAACAAACAAATAAAGGTGTTTCCCGAGTAACAATGTGGAATGTTTCCTAAGTTAATTATATGGAATATCAAGAAATGAGTCCAATTTGTGGACTATTAGTAACTTCAGAGTATTTGGACAGTTTTAAAGTGAATGGCTGATGAACTCACTGTATTAGTCCTTTTCCTTCTTTATCTTATTGCCAAATTCATAATCCGAATATGAAAGAAATGACAGGTAGAGGGAATATAAATTTTAGAACTGTAGAAAAGTTATTGCTCCTTCTCGTCTACCCAAAGGGCCAGGCTAGCCTTTCTTTAAACTGTATCACAACCCATTAGAGGGTCATAAAATGTTATTTCAGTGGGTCAAAACCAGCACTTTCTAAACAAAATAAAAGATACTAGAATATACTAGTGCAGACAGTAAAGGTGCACTATTAAGGGCATATCTTCATGAAAATTGTTAATATAAATACATATTTGTGTCATCAGGTCATACTTAAATTTTTTTTTTTACCATGGATTACATAAAAAGTTTTGAAAACGGCTGCCACAGGCTTTCTTGGTAAAGCTAGAAACCCCAGACCTGAGGGCAAGACCACATGGAAGCCTACGGTTGTATAAGGTTATAAATGAACGAATGCATGCACGTTTCTCAGGCTTCTGCTCGTTTTCTCAGCTCAAATGATATCCTCATTCCCTCCAGCCTACGCGCCTATCTCTTTTGTGACATAACTAATTTGTTCATATTTATCTTCTCAGGACACAGCTATTTACTATGATCAGAAAGGGAAAGAACAGGTCTAAACTTTCTAGCTATAATTCAGGCAGCATCTAGCTAAACAGGAAAAATAAAAAACAACCTATGCATTAGTTTCTTACTTCCTAATGTCTGAATGCTAAATATTTTAATTTTTAAAATTATCTTATAGAACCATAAAAATTTTAAATAAGAGATATAATAGTTTTTAAGTCTCAAAGTTTTGTGAAAATTGGCTGTCGGTTTACAAATTGATATAAAAACCTAACCCTTTGATGTCAGTACAAACCAATCATAATTAATCAGAATAAAAACTCAGCAGTGAATTGATTTGGAAATTTGGCTTATATATGCTTTATTCCTAATAAGCACATATTGTGTTCTTGTTATATTAATCACTGAGCTCTTGGTTGGAAAGTATTACTTTTATTTTCATTTTAATATTTTAACATTTTCTTTTAATTGCAATTAGACAAAAATGAAATCTTTTTCATATTGTTTTAACAGCCAGATGTATTTTACTTTTAAAGTCTATGAACTAGTTAGTGGACAGTATTTTAATTATCTGGTATATTAAATTTCAAAGTTTAACATTTAGCAAAATTTTGCTTCACAAAGTAACTTTTTAGAATGACAGGAAATATATACAACTTAGAATCCATATTCAGACAAATGCCCCTTTCCCTTCCTCAAAATAAAAGCTTTAAAAAGTGCAGTATAAAAGTTTTAGATATGAAGGCACTGCGTAACTCTGCATTATATGGCTAATGTCTTGCTTAGCAGCAAGAGTAATGAGAATATTCTACATTTAATTTACTGGAGCATAAAAAACTTTTTGAGGAAGGACCTAGCTCTCATCAAAGAAAAAGAACTTTTTGGCCCATTTAGTTAATGCATTCCTTTCCAAGACTGCTTTTAAAAAACTTACCTGGAAAAGCTATCTAAAATATGTCCACCACAAATATGCCTAATCTTATTGTGCATGAGTGTCAGGGGATATGGAGAAGAGTACTACATGTGAAAATATATATAGTTCCAAAATAGTAACTTATCTATTATGATAAAGCTAAATATATCTTTCCAAATCCATTGTTTTTATATAAATGCTGCCAACAACAGATGACCTAGCAAAACAGTTTTAAAGAGTTAAGTTCATAGTATTATAAATCTAACGAAGGGAACGAAGTCATTATACTCTCCTGTTCTTAAACTTAGGGAGTTTGTATCTGCTCTTGACCTGCTGAATTCACTGGGTAATAATGATGTATGATTAAAGGAGTGTTCTGATGTCCTGAACTGTTATAAACACAAAAATCATAGCCAGAGGACCTTATAAACAATTAACCACATTTGTTGTCTTAGAAACCAAACTGAATGCTGTCTAACATTATATGAACTGAACCGTAGCCATAAGAGCCTTCAAGGTGGCCTGGAAAATCAGATCCTAGAGTTCTTGGTAGCATACAGTTGACTTCAAATCCCTTCTTTAAGGGCATGCCGTAAAAAGAATGAAAACTTGCCCCTTAAATCAAACCAAATTATGTGTTATCACAGGAAGACACATTTTAGTTGAAGTTAACTTTGTTCTTTCAAAGATTAGTAAAATAGTGGTCCAAAGATTATTGTCCAAGAGGCTAAGACATCTTTACAACCTGGTCTAATGATTCATCTTTCTTTATAAGTGCTTTAATTACATATAGAGGAAAAGAAAATAATATATATGTTTTAATCAGATTAGTTTCAGAACAAATAAAATAACACATTAGAGAAAAAAATTACTTAAAAATAGTTGTATTTATATTCCACAATTTGCTCAAATACTGGTTTTCTTATAAACTTTCTACAGGATGTTTTTTAAACAAATTCTTCACATTGTATCTTGACTATGTACTTACGGAATTTCAGGGAAATAGTTCTGTGTGTTTTTATAGCTTAATTTGTACTATAGGGATGGCAGGTGGTCACATGCAGTCCATGTGGGATTCTAACATGACATTTAGTGAGTTTTCTGATGTGGACCATCCCTTTGATGCTGAAGGTAATGCATCTGTTGAAAGAAGTGATTGTAGATTTGGATTACTGCTCTCTGCATCTTCCAGTTTTTCTGTGTTATCTTCCCAATTAATGTGGAATCTTGTGACTCTGGGATTGGATGCCAAAATGTTCCTTTGAAGCTAGAGGAAGAAGGAAATATATAAATGGTAAACACTAAGAAAGTTAGATTACCATACACAAATAGACCTTAATAGAGTGGTTCTTTATATTAGTACTCGTAAAGGGCTAATTCATATACAAAGGTGTAAGTCAAATAAAGCACATTAAACATAACTAATAAACAAGAAATAGGGCCGAAGCAAAGAAATTATTTTAGTCTAATGGAAGCAAGATGTGGAGAACCTGAGGGAATTATCCAGCTCTTTTACTATCCAACAAAATATTCGACCTCTGCACTTGTTTCCTAAAGGGGAGAGAATCTCTTGAATGCTTCAGAGGATGCTTTATTTAACAAACTGACATGCTTTCTAGATTAATGTGGTGTTTCTTCACTAATATTTTCAAGGAAAATGAAAAATATTCCCACATATGACCTCTCATTATTAATGGTTTCCTACCTTTAATTATTATGGCTCATTCTTAGAAACAATATTCTAGTTTCTTCTCTTTTTGCTATACAAGGAACCTACAGGTAACTAATAAATTAGAAACGGAACGTTCCACATCAGAATAAAAAACATTCCAGCCTTATTATCAGAAAGGAGAACATTCCATTCTACTCCCATGTAACTTTTCTTGCATGGTCTGGCAGATAGAGTGTTATGTTCAATCTCAGCTCCCAATGGAAAATCATAAACTACTTAGTATTTTTGAGAATACCGAATCACAGATTTTCAGCTTCTCACTCAGAAGCTAAGCTGTTTTCACCACCAGATAATATTTAAGACCTTTAGTTTAACCTCTGAGAATAGCACATAAAGCAAGGCGTATAGGAGTTTTGAGATAACAATGTCCCTATGAAAAACAAACACAAAACTTCCCCCCACAATTTTGGGAAGAGTTACAGACAAAAATATTATTGAATAATCAGTACAACAAACATGAATTTGAATGTCTAAAGACTGAAATGGATAGAATCATGATGTATGGGGAATGCCATACAGGGAGCCATTAATAGAGACCTGTTTCTTATAGGAGGCACTTTCAATTTTCTAAATCATCAGAGACTCTCAAGGTGCCGAACCAACAGTAATTACTAATGACTAATCTGGAGGTAGGGTTTGAGGTCATCCATGGTAATGGAACAAAGATTAGTTTGCTCAGTTGGCACAAGGACCTCAAATTTATTTTGTCTCAAAGCCATTTTCATAGTGTACCATGAAATGGCAAATGCTTAAAAAAACTGTATAGTAAAATTAATGAAAAAGGAATAATCAGAGCATTACCTTAGAAAAGTCTGGTTTTACTGGCGGATTTTCCCTTAATTCTGTCTCAGTATATTCATTATTTACATAATAACCAACTCTAATAAATTCTTGACCTCGATAGGTGCATGTAATTAGCACAACTGTTACACCTACTGCATCTGCATCTGGAATGAGTCCCGGATTAGGTGCATCAGCCTAGAATAATTTAAAAAGAAAAGAAACACACATCACAAAAGGTTGTTAACCATAAGCAAAACTGGAGTTTTGGTTACACTGAGCACCTTTGGTTAAGGGTGCAGCAACCAAAACGTGGAAATCATACTGGGAAGGCAAATGCTCACTTTTTTTTTGAAACTGACTTACAGCTAGAAAATATAATTCACGTTTCTCCACAGTATACCTAAGTACCCTGGGCACATGAAAGCATCCCTACGTCCAGAGAAAAATAATTCTGGCTACAGTATGTGATTGTTCATGAGGGATTATGCAATATTCAATTATAGAACTTTTTATAAAATATAGTAAGCAAATCAATAGTCTTATTAATTCCAACCTTTCCCAGTCATAATATTCAGACCTAAATTAGTAAATATTCAGTTATCTCCATATAGCCTTTTAGCAGCAAATGTTTGTTATCCAGTTTCCCAGGACACATATTCTCATATCCACTCATCCACCCTTCACAGATATCCTAATAGTAAATTAATATAAAAGTGAAAATGGAATGGAAATAGTTATATAGCAGATTTTCAAAAAATACAAATAGTCCCACATATGGAAATTCAATGAAGGTAAAGATTGTTTGAGGCAGATGTTATCAATGATCTTGTTTTCAATCAAAGTGCTGTAAGCTGAACCTTGAGGAATGCAGAAAGTGGGGCAAGTGAGCTAGAGGTGGCTGAGAACATGAGTGAAGGCTAGCGCCCTGTCCACAGCCGTGTGGAAGACAGTAAGGACACTGGTTGGAAGGAATCACAGACTGGGGACAGGCAGTGATGGTGAGGCATTGAGCATGACCTGAAGCAGCTATTCTGAGTGGTAAGTGCATGAAGTCCCAGCAGATTGGCTTACTCTTGCTATGACACTAAGGACCATCCCTGGGCCTCAGTGAACACTTCAGCCAATGCCTTAGCTTGGGAACACTTCTGACTGATGTTCTCAATCAGGCCATTATCATAGAAGACTCATGATTACAGTATACCTACCACATGTAGGTGACACAAAAAGGCATAAAACACTCACCTAGTTACCCACACTAAAAATCTGTCACCCTCAGCTTCCCTACCTCCTCCATCTAGGCAGTCTCAATGTTTCCCATCTCTGAAAGCAGAATTCAAGTCTTTATGTCTTATCTGGAATATTGCTAAAACTTCCCTACTGGTCTCCCCCAGCAGTAGCCTATTTGCACTGCGGCCAGCATTAGCTATCTAAGCACAGATCCATTCCTATCCCTTTACCAGGTTTTAGAACCTCAGATGATTACCCTTATCTCTGAGATAAAAATCTCAGTTTTAAACTTCATTTATAAGGCCCTTCACAACTGGTCTCCAACCAACATCACAAGCCCTTTAACTCCACATCTCTTGGTCTAGAAATGTAGGTTCTTTAAAATATAATAATAGGCTTTCATGCCTCTGTGCCTTGCATATACTCCTTCCCTAACATTCTGAAAAATTCATCTTTGAAGCTTGCATCAAATGTATCCTTTTTAGTGAAACGCTTTCTAATTCAAAGGTGTAATTAATAGCACTCTTTATGCACTCATATTGTTCAACACAAATTCTCTATTAATGTATGTCCAATGATCTAAATATGTTTCCCCCCCTTCAGTCTTCTCTGTGGTTCTAAGCTTTATCTCGGGCAGGCATGCCATCCAGCTCATCTTTGTGATCTCGAGTCTGGCATAGCTCTAGGCACACAGTATGTACTTAGTATTTTGAAATTCATTCATAACTCAGTTCCTGCCCTGACGTGGTTTATGATCTCTCTTGGAGAGATACTAGAATGGGGACAGAGGGCCTGTCCTGAGAATACGCTGTTTGCCTTTGGGTGGAGATGGGAAATAGAGATAGTTCAGTACTATGAGAACTTTCCCCGCTGTTGCTTCCCACCTCCTCAGCAAATTGGTTCTAGGCATGTTTGTGTTTTAAAAGTTGTTTGCTAAAGGATTCAGCTTGAGCAAATTCAAGGAGAGAAGGCTGCAGGCCTCTCAGATCATTTAGGATGGAGAAGTGATCAGCAGAGATCTTTGACTCCAAAAAGCAATACTAGGCAGACGTCCAGGCACCTTCCTGCTAGCCTTATTCTGAGGCAAAATCCTGGCAGACCAGGAGAATGCTATGGTAGTTTGTTTAAAACATAAAATAAAAACTGTTTTAGTTCCTTTCTGCTGATAATGGTGAATTGTGAAAAATGCATAGGCTGAACATATGATCTAAATCACACTGTACTTCCTTTGTACTTTTGGCAACATGTGCACAGAATACCAAGGTAAAAATCACTAGAGGGAAATAGTTTTGAGTAATTTTTTTCCTATGATTCTTCAAGCCAAAAGCTAAGGACTATTCTTAACCAACATAAACACATAGAAAAGATTTTTAAAAGTTTGTTTCCAAAACATGGCATTTATTTGCAAGTTCTGTTTTTGTTTTGTTTTGTTTTAGCAGCATAGAAAGGTATATTACTACCTCTCAAATCAAGTTTCTTGCATCATAAATTATCATCTGTGAAGTACAGGTTCTCCAGGCTTGTGGGTCAGAGCAAATACTGCTTCTTTGTATAACAATTTTAAGAAGCTAAGAGAATAAAAGCTTAGTTCCAATTATAGAAGTAGGCACTGTCTGTCAGTGATTATATTAAACTGCTTTATTCCTCATTTAATCCTCGTAACGTTCTTATAAGGGAGGCTAGTATCCACGTTTTAGGGATGACTGGAGTGACTAGGGGAAGCTGGGAGCCTGTCTGAAGTCACAGGTGGCTAATAAGCAGCAGAGTGGGATCTGAACCAGGTCTACAACTGCAGTGTATCCCCACACAGTCACACAACTCAGCTTAACAGCACTTTTAATATATTCGAGCCTTTTAGTTAATATATTTAAGCTTTTCTTAACCATTTATTTAAAATATGGTATCTGTTGCATTTTATTTAATAAAAAGCACTAGGGCTAGAAGAACAAGATTCTGAATTCTATATTTAGGAGAGGGGAGGGAGCAGTAGCAGCTCTAGAGATACCATATGTTTGAGAGATTCTTAGTGGTGGGATTATTTGACCAACAGTATTTATTTAAATTGGTCCCATCTGTGAAGTGAGAGGTCAGGGAGAGAAAAGTTAGATTTTCAGCGGGTTCTACTTAACTAATGAGACTCTGTTGGGTAGAAATACTTGTAACAAAATTAAGAATAATGGTTTTTTAAAAAGCAATGGCTAGTTACTCTTTGGATTATTATAAATATCTCCCTCTAATAAACATGGATAATTGAGAAGTGACTGAATAGCTTTATACAACAATTTGACATGGATTAAAAGAAGTAATATTTTTGAATGCAGAAGACAATGTCTGAAGACTTGGCACAGACCTAAATACTGTCAGTGGTGTCTGAGAACATAATTATGTTAGTAGAATTTCTCCTCACAAATGATAAATAGAGTTGTGGATTTGTAACAGTAATCCTCTATAAGAAGTGTAGAGTAGATGCTTTAGTAGACCTGGACTTCATTTAGTTCCAGTGACCCAAGATCTCGTAGATCTCTATCTTCTAACATACCTGATAACCTAGCTGAGTTATTGATTATGCTGAAATAAAGTTGTTGTTTTGTTATATCATCATCATTCCCAGTGGCTGAAACTATAATCTGAAAATGCATATTACTAACTATCCCCAGTTAGTAGTAAGCATTTTGAATCCCTATTTTGGGCTGCTGGACAGCCACCCTGAAGGTCTCATACTAAGGGACTATTCACAAGAAGAGCCCAAAATTAACCACCACGTGGCCCTGACAGAGTATAAGGTTTACTGCATGCTGTGCAAACCCTGAAGTAAACATCACAGTAACATCTCTCAGCACACAAAATCAGGAAGTGGCATTCCTTCATAACACAGAGACTTCTTAAAACATGATAGAAGCACACAAAAAGTGAATGCAGCAGAACCAGAGTGATTTAAACCAAAAGGAAAGGGTTAAGGACCATTTAGAAATGTATTTGGCATACATATTTACCAAGAATAATCTTACCTGAAATACAAACATATGCCTTCCTGCAGGAACAGGGCCCACTAAAACAGAGTCTAAAACTTGATCATATTCTTCACTTTCTGCGGAGCCCACATAGATAATTTTCCATTCCAGGTCTAGGGTTAAAAACCAAAACATTATTTCATATTCATTAATTACGTTATGAGATGACATCAAAGACCCTTTGAATGTCCACTTACACCATTTATTGGCTGCTAAAATTGGCTTTTCTTAGCAGAAAATCCAGAAAGGCACTGAAGTGCTCCTTATAAATTTCGGGTGTGAAATTCTTACATTTCATACCAGAGTTTCTCAAAATGCTGTTTTGTGAAATACTGGTCCCTGGGCAGGCCTCCTCACGAACAAAACAACATGGCCAAAAACTTGGGAAATGCTACAACCTTCTCTTGAGGATTCATAAAGCACACTGGCAGAGCAAGGGGTCTGAAAAATCCTTCAGTAAGAAACACCAGTACCATTAATCCAGTGTTTCCCGAATTTATTTGGCTAAGGAATCCCTCCCCCCCTTTTCTGTATGTCATCTTTTAACAACCTGCTAAACACACTTTGGAAGGGCTCCCCCATGCTATGTTGCACAGATCTAAATCATCGAAGAGCTCCAAAGTGGAAAAATCATTACTTGCAAACTGCTCTTGTGGATCAGAAGCCCCTTAGGGCTTCAACTCATCAACTGTTAAGGGTCCACAGCGGGGTTTTTCCCTCATGGCACCCCTTTATGGCATACATTCTTTACACTGGGAAGAGGAAACCAAGGATCCTTATGCCACTTGGTACATCAGAATATTTACAGTGGCACGAGTAACAAGACAAAATAAAGTGCAACCTAAGACGTTCCGTGTAATTCAGACTTTATTGAGCACCCTTTACAGAGTGCTCTGTGAAAAGAACCCAGAGGTGAGTCAAATGATTGTTCTTTGGAAGAGGCCTCTTTAGTAGGGGGAGAAAGACCACTCTCCAAATACAAATTCTCTGAGACCTCCCGGTCCTCTTAGGGTGTTTGGCACTGTGTGGCCTGCCTCTTGGATTCACTCCACAGAGTCTACACCAGCAATCCCAGAGGGTGTTTCTGGGTCACCTGTGGAGAATCCAGTTAATGCCACCATGTGTTGTCATTTTTGTGTAACTTTGTAGATATTTTTGTTCCCTAAATAGATAACAGAAATAGTATAGGTAATACTTATTCATACTGTATTACAAACTGCAAGTTATTGAACTAAAAGATCCCTTAGGTTTATACTTTCTCTTATTATGTCATGGTTCTGTCCCAGACCTAGACCACTTTATCTCCAGTTTCTAGCACATTTCCAGATGCAGGGTCCTACATCTGACATCTCATGAGATCGTCTGTTTGTTGCTGAAGATTAAGAGAGGGAACAAGCAGTATGAATATCTAGTCAGAAGGAACAGCAAGTACAAAGGCCAGGCAGTAGGCACATGCTTGACATGCTCAAGAAAAAGCAAAGCCGCCAGCGCAGGAGGAGAACGAACAAAGGGGAAAACAGCCAACCATGAGATTGGGGGTGAAAGGTGTGGCCAGATGATGCAAGATTTTGAAGGCCATCATAAAGATTTTTGGCTTTTACACTGAGTGGCATGGGAAGCCACTGGAGGGTTTTGGGTAGAGGAGTGACATGATCTGACTTTCATTTTAGGAGGATCATTTTGGCTGCTGTGTTCAGTGTAGACTGTAAGAGGGCAAGGGAAAAAACAGGAGAATAGTTCAGTTGAGGCAAGAAATTATGGTGGCTTGGACCACATGTAGCCCTGGGGGTGAGAAGGAGTAATATTCTGGATAAATCCCGAAGATAGAGCCAGCAAGAGCCACTTATTTTTACAGGGGGCAGGGGAGGGAAACAATCAGGAGTTCTAGAGATAATAAGAGGAGATAATGAATAGGTCTGGTAAAAATTTAACTGAAAATAGGTGGGATCCCTAGGGAGTGAGCCTGGGCGCTCTTCAAAGTTAAGAGGTTGGGGAGATAAGATCAATAAAGTAAGTTACAAAACTAGTGGCTAGTGAGGTAGGTAACCCAAAAGTCAATTGGAGAAACGGTTTTAAGAAGAAAGGGGTGTGGAAGCTACTAAACTAACTGAGTAGAGATAAGACTGGGAATTGTCACATAGAGGTTTTCATAATGCTTTGTTCATTTCATGTGTATTTGTACTACTATGTATCGTGCTTTTAGCTTAATTGGTATAAACTGGTATTTGTGGTCTGGCATAGGAACATGGTTATGACTTAAAAACCTACTTTCATAAAATACCTACTGTATGCTGGGCATTGGTCTTGCCACTTCACACGTGTTGTTTAAAACCTCAACAGCTTTGTATCATATGGATTTAATTATACCTATTATACAAATAAGAAAGTTGGGACTCAGAGAGGCTAAGTAACATACCCAAATTCAAACAGCTAGTAAATCGAAGAATCAGAATCCAAGCTATGTCTCTGCTTGGACATAAACTCCAAAGCCTGGACCCAACTTGGACCCAACTCCAAAGCCTGGGCTCTTTCCAAAAATCTAAGGAAGATAAATTCTTCCCTTTTTAGCTCTCAAATGAATAGTGAAATAAAGGAACTTAATTGTGGGAGGTGGGAAGGAATGGGTGAGGGCAGAGGCCAAGAGGAGATAATCTAGCCTTAAGGAGTATAGGCTGTAACTCAGGGAACACCTGTACCTTAATTTTTATGCTTATGGATGCTTGCTGTAGCTAATGAGTTTAAAATGCTCAGTACTTATTTATAAATTAGCATCAGTTGTTTTGTCCTTTTTTTTTTGGAACCCATTCCCTTGTCTCCTGTATTTGAAACAAGAAGGGATATGTGAGGATGCTTTGCACAGATTATCACTTGAAGGAGTTTACTCATTTATTTAAAAAGTTAACTGTTTCATTTAATCATGGTAATCCCAGCCTGCAAATTATCTCCATTTGTGGTGGGAGTGAGGGAAGTCACCAAGGGAATTTCAAACTAATTATACTACTTGGGAAGACCTGTGATCTAGGGGGAAGTATGTAGTCTTTGTGAATTAGTACAAGCCTGAGGTTTTAAAGTAGGAAGCACCATTCAGTTCTGGTACATTATAAGTATTCAACTGACAGTAGCTATAATTATTGATATTGATCAACTTTTTTAAAAAAGCCTCCATTCAGTAAAGAAGCAGAGTCAGCAATCCACAAGGCGTAACCAAGAGAGAAAGTCAATCAAAACTTGTACAGGCTTGGTGACCATCAGATCAAACACATCCAGGGTCTCCTAGCTCCCAGATTTACAGGAAAGCCTCTGCTTAAATCTGTGGATTGCTGTCCTACCCCTGTATAGGTCTTACAGTAGAAACAAGTAAATTCTCTTAAGAGTAAGTACTCCTTAAGGCTTTTTCTAAAGCAAAGCTACAGGGCAGCTTTTAAAGGAAAGTGAAAACATTTGGGGGCTATTGACAACTTAAAGTATGGAAAATCACGGCCAACCTCTGGCTTGGGACTTGAGACAAAATTATAAAGTGAAAATTTCTCTTCAGAATATTCTGCAGTTCAACTTCAAGAACAAATTTTTTTAAAGAACTGCAGTATAAAAGATGGGACCTATAAGAAACCTTTGCTAAGTAAACTCAGTTTCCTTAATCCACACAGCCTCTAGGTGGAGTACATAAGCATGGCACCTTTTTGAAAGATTCCTTTGCAGCTTTGGTATGACTCAGCTTAAACTCTTAAACAATACTAAATTAACGCCCAGTATAGGTGCCCTGGGAAGTGAGGTATACAAGTTGAAGTAGGTATATTCCTGACATTAGTAAAAATTTTGATGTAATTCAGCTGGGTTCTGAACAGATCCTAGTTAACAGAACACATCAATGGCAGGTTTCAACCATCCAATGTCAAAGCCCTGTAACAACATCCTGAATCATTCAACTTCCTTGTTCAGAACTGGCTCCTAAAATGGAAGGTATCACTTAGAAACCCGTAATTTCAAGAAGTTCTAATGCCTAAAACACTGTAGTATAAGTTGGAAAGGACTCAATAGTTTTTCATGCGTTTGCCCATTTTTATATGCAATTGGTAATAAAAAGGGAAAATTAGTTTAATGGGCATGAAAATGGGCCTGGTGGCTGAAGTGCTTATGGTAGTACTATGGGAAAGTAACCAAATAGTTTCAAAGTACCGTAATAAGAAAAATCCCCTTTAATTTTATTACCAATGGCCTATTTAGGAATTAGTTTAATAAATGAATCGTCTTTCAAAATGTGCCCTACTTTTATATGTGCATTTGTGCTTTATATATGTAGTAAAACTATATGGAAGAGCACAGACTAAAGTGTTAATTATGGTTACTTAGAGTGAGATGGGGGAAGGTATTGAGTACAGAGGACTGTTAACTTTATATATGTATGTACAACTTTTAAAAAGTCTATTACAATGAGCATATATTGTTTTTGTAATTTAACAAGTTAACACCCTACATAAAATACATTATACAGAGATTAAGAACTGATTTTTAAAGTGAAAGTGCTTTACATGCCTTGATTAGCATATAACTTAAAGTGCATTTTGCTAAACATACTTGTAAGTTCAAAGAAGTATGTCCCCTATTTAATTGTTAAATTACCATTGATGAAGTTAAACTTTTTCCCCCTCAAATTTTGAAAATGGAGCACTGGACTGTTTTAATAAAATCGCAAAGACCTTGGCAAATTTTAGCTTTCTAAATTTATTACTGTATATATTAAATATTTATCTTTTTGAAGACCTTAAAACGTACTTAGAAAAAAATAGTAAAAAATTTTGCATTGCCATCAGGACTTTACCTTTTATTTCCTAGCCCACTTTAGTGTTTTATGTTCAGGGTATTTGGATGTGGAGTTAGTGTATTTAGATTTCAACACGTTCTTGAAGAAAGTCTTCTTTCAGACTACTTAGAAGCCAATGATTAAGTCCTGGAAATTATTTAAGTATTTTACTTATTTCTGTTCTCGGGTTAAACGTAACTTCCTAGCTTAGCAATATTTTTCTTCCTGAGAGAGAGGAGAGAAGATTTCGGTCATTAAGGATGAGGAGTCCACGTTGGTCTGGGCGAGCCTGAGCGCCAGCATCCCCAGGCGCCCCGAGCATCCCGGGCGCCGGCCGGGGAGCGCCGGCCCGCTAGCACCCGCGGCCCCTGGGAGCACCGGCCCGCGGCGCCGAGGGGCCGAGCCTGCGCCCGCCTCCCCCGCTGGTTGGTCCAGGGAGCCAGAATCAGCGCGAGTACAGCCTCGCTCTCCTCCCCGAGGCGGCCGGGCATGGCCACCCAGGAGAGTACGGCAACTCCAGCGTAAGCCCTAAAAATGGATCTGCCTCTTGCTCGGGGGCAGGAAGGTGGGCAGGCGGGGCGCCGCGTTCGTCACCCGCGGAGAGGAGGCGTCGTGACGCCAGGGTCGGTGGCCCAGTTCTCTACTCTCGGTAAGATGGCTCCGCTGCGAACTCGCCGGCGCGACCACACACACATGCCTCTCCTTCCCACCTCCTCACTGGGGCCGTGGGGGCCGCGGAGGCCGTTCGCGGCCGGTGGGCAGCCCGGCGCGACCCCCGGCCAGCGCCACGGGCGCGAGTGCGAGTCTCGCGAACCGTCCGCCCGCCAGACAAAGCTGACAACATGGCTACCTCCGCTCGAACAAGTTCCTCGCAAGTTGAGCCGCGGCAGGCGCCCCGGCTGCGGCCGAACGCCGCGCGCGCCTCGCCGGCCGTCGTCCATCAACTTCAAGTTTCCCTCCGCAGAGCCGAGCCCACAGCCCGCCCGGCGCCGAGCACCGGCCGCCCGCGCGAGGCCGGGCCCGGGAAACTTTCAACGTCTGCAGCCCGCAACTGACAGCCCGGCGGCGGGCGGGCGCCCGACTCACCTTCAGACAGGTCCTCGATGCACTCGAAGGTGATCTCGAACTGGAATGGGTTGTAGAAAGGAGATGGGTTATCCAGCACCACTACATTGTTCACCTGAACCTTTGCCATATTTTGAAAAAAACACAAACAATGGGAACGGGGGCTTGTTGCGGCACAATAAAGTCCAGCGCGCGGCCGCTCGGGAGAGCGCAGACCCCCACCCCGGCGCCGGCCCGACGTCGTGCAGCGGTGACTTGAGAAACTTTTTTTTCCTCTTTTTATTTACACGGGAACACTCCACAGTGTTTTACAGCTTTCCTATTTCACTAAACTACAGCCCATTCTGCTCTGATAACTAGCAGCGTTGTCCACGATTGGCTGCACCCGAGCTCTGACCCTCCTCCTCCAGCGAGGGCCTCCGCGGCGAGCAAGATGGGCTCCCGCTCTCGGAATGGACTCGGAAACTTTAACTGCGGCTCCACCTGCTGGTGTGGATTAGGACAAAGGCGGAGAACAAAGTGAGTGGAATACGGGCGGTGAGGCCCGCGCGGAGGCCGCCGGCGGCGGCGGTGGGAGGGGCGGCTCAGGCCCCGCCTCCGGCCCGGCGGCTCCCGCGCCTCACGTCGGGCGTGGCCTCGGCGGGGCGGGGGCGGGGGAGGAGGCGTGGCCATGGCGAGGCGGAGGGAGGCGTGGCCACGGCGGGAAGGCTTGCTCGCCGTCGGCACGGCGGCGGGAGGGCGCGATCTCCGGCGAAGCCCGCCCCTCGGGTTTGGTTAGTGTAGTTTTTTTTCCTTTTCTTTTTTCTTTTAACGCTTTCTTTACATAAGTCCAACGGCTGTGCCGGCTCTCTACTGAATTTAGCAGATGTGAATCCGCTGTCTACACTAGGTTAGGTTCAGTTGTCTGTATATTGGGTAGTATTTGAGGTAGAGGGAAGGGTTGGTTGCAGTGGAAGTAAATTGCATTTTATAGACTGATGCCAGCTCGAAAGGAGCAAAGCCATTTTGGAAATCTAGTTCTTGGCCAGTATGCGTTTGGGCACGACAGCGTCGTTAGTTAAATAGATACAAAATGAAGGGCGAGGAGACGCTTTTCCACCCACACTTTGTGGAATAGGTAATATTTGGGCTGCACCTGGGTCTTCTTCCTCCAATTCCAACCTGGAAAGTCTGGAATAAGAAAAAGATGATTAAAGGTGGGATCAGTTACGCCCAGGTTTCTCCCGTGCGGTGGGCACAGCAGGAACATAAAAGGAGAAAATGGCAGTGTCAGGAGACCAAAGGGCAACAGATACAACAGAGAAGGGAAAAGCAGAGGAGAAACCACAAAAGCATACCAAGACATGCAATTTTCAAAAAATTCATGACCTAAACCGTTAGTAAGTAAAAATTTGTGGCAGACACTACAAGTTCAGAGGAACCTTTGCTTGATTATTCCCCATTCAGTGTCGGTGTATTTATGCTGCTTGACTACCTCTGTAGGGAAAGGGAGAGCTTGTAACACGTTTGTAAGGTTGTTGAACTGTTTCTATTTACTAAGTAAAAGGGATATAAAGGGATTTTTTTTTTGCTGCTGCATAAACCATTTTTTTCCTTAAGTATTTTGAATGAAACCATTAAACTTGGCTAATTAAATTCAGAGAGAAAATTATTTCTTAAGTATCATCTTTGCTGGAAGTTTTCTCTTAGTATGGTGCAGAGAATTTTTCAGTTATCATTCTTTGGGCATTGTTCATACCTTAGTAGGTTGCTTTTGATGACTTTTTCATCTGATGGTCTTTTGAAAATTAATATGGGACAGCTAATACCAGGCCTCCCCGCATTTAGGGAAAGTACCTAGAGTGGGGATCCCATTTTATCATCAGTGTATTAGCAGTCAAATATGACCTACTAGAAAAGGTTGCCTCAAGCCCAGTTGCTTGTGTGCATTAGACTATAAGAGTGATACTGTGGTGACAGATGCAGATTACGTTGAGTGATAAACTGTATTTTCTGTTCGCTGTTATTAGTGCTGGGCCTAACACCACCTCAGATAAAGTATAAATTGCTGTATGCTGTAAGACACACTGGACATATAAGATAAAAAACCATTTGAAGTATAAAACATGACTCCCTTGAGAATGGTGTATGCAGTTTCCTGATTACTGCAGGCACACTTCAGAGGAGATTCTAATCCACTTGCTTTATAAAAATGACCTTATAAGCTTGGTAAAATCAAGTGCATTTTGAATCTGACCACAGGTGTGTGTCATAATAAGGTGTGTCTTATAAGATTCGCTTCTGGTGGATATGCATCATGAAGAATGAGAAGATTTACTGGATACTACTAGTTTGGCTCATTTTCTTTGAAATCTTTTGTTTAACATGTCGTATATAACAGTATTTAAGGGGAAAAAAACCCCTCCCTATTAGTTCACTGGAAGCCACAGAATTGGCTCCAGGCCTTTCATATTGCCTTTCCCATCTTAACTCTCTTTGTTACTGCTCCTCAGAAATATTAAAGAGCCTTTGGGTATGCTCTCCAATAGTTTCCTCACCATTGACAGTGCTTTCCAGGAAAGGCCAAAGGGATTCTCAGACGTACCCTTGCATATCTCTAAATTAACTGGCATGCCAGTTAATAGGGGTAAAGATTGTAAAAGCATTATTCTGGTTTCAGAGGCAGTCTATAAGATCTGTTGCTGAACAACTTTTTGGTGACCCTCAAACAGTTAACCAAATTGCAACAGATGGGTCACCATGAATGCTGTCATGTCTTAGGTTCCCAAGGGGACCCACATGATGCTTGGAGGTCTACACGGAATGTAATCCCCAAATCACTTCTCTCTGTACAGACTGCTTGGGGGAAGGATGGCTGAAAAAGGATGCTTTGGCTCTTAAATGAACAAAGCCTAAATTAAAGCCTAGGACAGAGATAAATGAACCTAGTTAGCTATTGTTATGGGCCGAATTGTGCCCTCCGCCCCCAAATTCATATGTTGAAGCAATACTATGCCCCCAGTACCTCAGACTGACTGTATTTGGTGACAGGTCCTTTAAAGAGGTGGTTAAGTTAAAGTGAGTCCCTTAGGTTGGGCCCTAATCCATTCTAACTGGCATCTGTATACAAGGAGGAAATTTGGACGTAAAAAGAGACACCAAGGGCACTCATGCACAGGAGAAAGACCAGGTGAGGACACAGCAAGAAGGTGGCCATTTGTAAGTCAAATGAAACCAAACTTGCTGACACCTGATCTTTTATGTCTAACCTCCAGAACTGTGAGAAAATAGATTTCTGTTGTTTAAGCCACCCAGTCTGGTGTTTTGTTATGGCAGCCCTAGCCAACTAATGCAGGTATAATTTTTCCTCCCAGAATTAAGTTTATTTGGTACTCTAAGTGTGTTTAATCCACGTACTGTCCATCTATCAAGGGGCCATTTAGCCATGCCAGCAGGTCGTGGGGTGGGGTGGGGTGCTGTAGCTGTTCCTCAGAGGAAGTGCCTGCTGTAGGGCATGCACACCTTAAATTCTGAGCAGACCAGATGCAACTTGCGTCTGTGTTCCAAAGCTCATCTACAGAGAGCTCCTAAGTATCTTAAACTCGAAGTTAAATTGAGGTCACACACAAAACTAGATGAAGGAGTGAGTTAAAATGTACTAGAATTAAATTGGATTAAGTTAAAATATACTGGATTAGGGACTTCCCTGGTGGCGCAGTGGTTAAGAATCCGCCTGCCAATGCAGGGGACAGGGGTTCGAGCCCTGGTCCGGGAAGATCCCACATGCCGCGGAACAACTAAGTCCGTGCGCCACAACAACTGAGCCTGCGCTATAGAGCTGGCGCTCCGCAACAAGGGAGGCCACCGCAAAGAGAAGCCAGTGCACCGCAGCAAAGAGTAGCCCCCGCTCGCCTCAACTAGAGAAAAGCCCGGGTGCAGCAACAGAGACCCAGTGCAGCCAAAAATAAAAAATAAATTAATTAAAATATACTGGATTAAAATGTATTAGAACTAAGAATTAAATCAAGTCGCAGACCCTACCTGCTGCAGAAGTTATCACAGGTATGGAAATGCTGACCTCTTGCCTTTGTTCAAATCCTAAATTTCACCTGGGGTAATTATATTATCACTGTGTTGAATTCTCTTTGAGAAGACATTTGCGTTATTGTCCCCATCTCTTAAAAAAATTATCATGAAAGGCTTGTTGTAATATGATCTTTAGTTAGTTTAAAGGGCTCCCTATTATTATTAGTTATAGGATGTCAAAATTTCACGATAGTTCTAAATGAAAATTTCTGTATGAATGTAGAACGTAGAGATTTGCTGCAGTTTACAGACGTTTCTAGAAGGAATAACTCCTAGAGTAAGAGTAATGACTTTAATATTAATAACTCATATATATATAGAGAGAGTATTTATTATGTGAATTATTGTGCTAGGCTCTGCGGAATATTCAAAGACAAAAACGTATGTGGACATTATCCTCAAAGACCTTATGGTTCAGTAGGAAAGATAGTTATGTAATCAAGTCAGTATGGTACAGAATAGAAAGTGTTAGATGCAACTTTAACAGTAATGGTTAAAGTTCTATGGGAGGGAAAATATGTTATCACAATAAAGGCTGTGTGTGTGTGTGTGTATATATATATATGGTATACATACAGATATATGGTATATATGTATATACCTATGATGTTTTCTTTACTATTTGTAAAAAAATTTTTTAAATAACCTGTTTTTGAGCCTTGTAGCACGCTGGTATGGTGGGAAGGTAAGATATTATCATCTCCGGATAACAAATGAGGACACTGGTGCTCAGAAACCTGCTCCTTTAATTACTGACTTAGTGCTTCTCTGTTTTCTGTCCACTGTGTCAGATAATATTTAAAGTGGACTTTACGTGCAGAAAAGCAATTGGTATAATTTCCTGGAAGAACCCACAGGCTGGCAGACACTGTAGTAATGACTTGATGAATGAACTCTTGATGAACAAAACTCCATGAATCAGCTTTGCCCCGGTATATACTGGGAGTAAGAGGAGGCTGCAGCCAAGGCAGAGCTGTGGGAGCCTCCCCATTGAGGCTGCAGATGCCAAGTCTCCTGTTGCGGGAGGAGTGATTGGGAGGTGGGGGAGGATAGATCCTGGAATGCATCATTACACTTTTAATAAGATTTTTATGTTTGTTACATAAAGTATGTCCCCCTCCTCCATTCTCTGTAACAGTTTCACTGTTTTGTGTTCATTGCCACCCACCATTAGGTTACAAATTTGTTGAAGAGATAAGCTGTGTTTGGCCCCTTATCCATAGCTGGACTATAACACCTTTTGGATCACTATCAATATTAGTCAGCTTTCTGAAGCACCATAATCATGTTTCTTGTGGACAATCTGCTGATGTCAATATCATGGTATTGTTTCTGACCAGAAGAATATGGATGGAAATGCTTGATAATTATATTCTGTTTCTTGTATCTAGTTTTTAACCATGTGTTCTTAGTCCTCTTAGAAATGAAGCTCCTTCTAAACTCATTTCCTTTTGAACTCAGTCTCTACTTGTAGTCCACTGTCCTTCATGTTTTACATTCTGTCCTTTTCTCTTTCACCCTCCACCTCTTCTGTTTGTTAGAGGCTCTCTCCTTTTCCTAGTATCAGGAAGAATTCAGTGGTAAGTAGAGAGGGGACTCAAGTCTTTAAAACATCTCTAGACTGGACCACTGCTTGCACAAAGCCTCTGCTAAGCACAGCAGCTTTTTTAGTCGGTTACTATAGAGACAAATGACGTTAGATGGAGTCATGCTTGACGGAAGCTACGCAAGTCAGCTTCCTGAGATTGGAGGCCTTATATGCAGGGTTATTTAGAAAAGGTAGAAAACTAGTAAGGATAGGAAGTGGAAAGGTTTCACAATGAACTGATAGCTAATTAATTGGTAGATCTTGTTGGTAGAATTTGTGCCCATTAAGGACTTGAATCCAGCATGCAAAGAATCTATCTCCAAATACCCCCGGTATGATTACACAGTAATTTTTTTTTTTAATAACAGATATGTTGCTATCAACATTTGTATACAGATTTTTGTGGGGGACATATGTTTTCATTTTTCTGGGTGTATGCTTAAGAGTGGAGTTGTTGGATCATATGGTAACGAGAAGCTACTAGACTGTTTTCCAGAGTGGCTGCACCATTTCACATTCCCACCAACAGTGTATAAGCTTTCCAATTTCTCCACATCCTCACCAACACTTGTTACTGTGTCTTTCTGATTATACCTATGGGTGCTGTGAGAAGTCGTTCTCACTGTGGTTTTGATTTACATTTCCCTGGTGGCTAAAGATGTTGAGCATTTTTCATTTGCTTATCGGCCATTTGTATATCTTCTGTAGAGAAATGTCTTTTCAGCTCCTTTAGCTATCTAAAAAATTGGATTATTTGTCTTTTTTATGGTTACATTGTGAGTTATTTATATATTCTAAATATATATAGAATATATAGTCTCTGATAAGAGACTTGTATTTACCAGGTTTGCAAAATTTTTCTCCTGTAGTGTAGCTTATCTTTTCATTTTCTTGGGGGTGTCTTTTGCATCACAAAAGGTTTTAATTTTGATGAAGTCCAATGTGGTAATGGCATAACGATATAGATCAACAGGACAGAGTTGATTGTCCAGAAATAAACCCATACATTTATGGTCAGTTCATTTTTGATAAGTGTTCCAAGACAATTCATTAGGGAAAGAATCGTCTTTTCAAAAGTTACTGCTGGGAAATTGGACATCCACATGCAAAAATATAAATTTGGATCCCTATTCACACCATATGCAAAAAATAATTCAGGCTCAAAGACATCAACATAAGGTGCTAAAAGTATAAAACTCTTAGAAGAAAACACAGGCATCAATCTTCTGGCCCTTGATTAGGCAGTATTTTTGAGAGATGATAAAAAGCACAAGCAGAAAAAGTCTGAATATGGGGTGTTTTTCATTTACGTCATTTTAAATTTCTTTCAACAACGTTCTGTACTTTTCACAGTATAAGTTTTATATACTTCTTTTGTTAAATTCATTCCTAAGTATTTTATTCTTTTTGATGCTTTGTAAATGGAATTACTTTCTTTTTTTCTTTTTTTTTTTTTTGTGGTACGCAGGCCTCTCACTGCTGTGGCCTCTCCCGTTGCGGAGCACAGGCTCCGGACGCGCAGGCTCAGCGGCCATGGCTCACCGGCCCAGCCACTCCGCAGCATGTGGGATCTTCCCGGACCGGGGCACGAACCCGTGTTCCCTGCATCGGCAGGCGGATTCTCAACCACTGTGCCATCAGGGAAGCCCTGGAATTACTTTCTTAACTATATTTTCGTATTCTTCATTGCAAGTATATAGAGATAAAATGGATTTTTAAAAATTGATTTTGTATCCTGCCACCAGGGAAGCCCTGGAATTACTTTCTTAACTATATTTTCGTATTCTTCATTGCAAGTATATAGAGATAAAATGGATTTTTAAAAATTGATTTTGTATCCTTCAACCTTGATGAACTCACTTGTTAGTTGTAGTTTTTAGTGGTTTCCTTAGGATTTTCTACATGTAAGATCATGTCATCTGCAAACAGGGATAGTTTTACTTCTCCCTTTCCCTTCTGGATGTCTGTTATTTCATTTTTTGTCTAATTGCCCTTCTTAGAACCTCCAGTACAGTGTTGAATAGAAGTAGTGAGAGTGAACATCCCTGTCTTGTTTCTGATCTTAACAGGGAAGCATTCAGTCTTACATCAGGAATGATGTTAGTTCTGGGTTTATCAGGTTGAAGAAGATGTCCTTTATCAGGTTGAAGAAGTTCTCTTCTCTTCCTGGTTTCAGTGTTTTTTCATGAAGGGTGGTTGAATTTTGTCAAGTGCTTTTCCTGCCTCTATTGAGATGATCATATGCCTTTTGTCCCTAATTCTATTAATATGAGGATATTACATTAATTGATTTCCAGATGTTATACCACCAATCTTGGATTCCTGAGATAAATCTTACTGGGTTATGGTTATATAGTCCTTTTTATATATTGCTGGATTTGGTTTGCTAGTATTTTGTTGAGGATTTTCGTATATGTAGTCGTAAGAGATACTGGTCTTTACTTTGATTTTTGGTGTATGGGTAATACTGTTCTCATAGAGAACGAGTTAGGAAGTATTTCCTCCTTTTCTACTTCTAAAGAAGAGTTTGTGAAGGATTCATATTTGATTCTTTTAATGTTTGGTAGAATTCACCAGTGAGGCCATCTGTGTATGGTTTTCTCTTTGTGGGTAGTTTTTAAATAACTAATTCAATCCCTACTTATTATAGGTCTGTTCAGATTTTCTTTTTCTTCTTGAGTCAGTTTTGGTAGTGTCTTTTTAGAGTTTTGTCAATTTCATCTAAATTATCTAATTAGTTGATATACAGTTTTTTAATTTTTATTTTTATTTTTATTTTTTTTGTGGTACACGGGCCTCTCACTGTTGTGGCCTCTCCTGTTGCGGAGCACAGGCTCTGGACGCGCAGGCTCAGCGGCCAAGGCTCACGGGCCTAGCTGCTCCGCGGCATGTGGGATCTTCCCGGACCGGGGCACGAACCCGTGTCCCCTGCATCGGCAGGCGGATTCTCAACCACTGCACCACCAGGGAAGCCCAATATACAGTTATTTGTTGTGTCCCTTTGTAATACTTTTTATTTCTGTAAAGTCATTAATAATGTCCCATCTTTTTGATTCCTGATTTTAGTAATTTTATTCTTCTCTCTTTTTGGCTTGGTCAGTCTAGCTAAAATTTGTCAATTTTTGGATTCATTAATTTTCTCTATTGTTTTTATATCTCTGTTTCAGTAGTTTCTGTTATATATTATTTGCTTCCTTCCGCTTGCTTTGGGTTTAGTTTGCTCTGCTTTATTTCCAGTGTCTTAAGGTGGCAGCATAGATTGTTGATTTGAGATCTATCTTCTTTTTTAATGTAGACGTTTATAGCTATAAGTTACTCTCTAAGCACTGCTTTAGCTGCATCCCATTAGTTGTGGTATGTTGTGTCTTCATTTTCTTTCATCTCATTGTTTTCTAATTTCGCGTTGTTCAGCCACCTATTCATTGCATAAATACCTTTCTACACTATCTCTGTTAAGTGGACTTTCCACTTTTACTTAAAGATTACTTTGACAAAAAGTTTATTACTTTGCAAGGTAGCTCATTCCTTTTTAAACACTTCAAGGTTTCCAGTAGTTCCCTGTAAAATTCTGCACGTTGGTCTCAGTTATTTCTTTTGAAGCCACCCCAAATTAGCCTAATTGCTCTTCCATAGGATAGTTCTCTAAATATGTAATAATTATTACTTTCTCTTCTCTAAATCTTTGTTTCAGGCTAATCATAGCCTATGCAGTAAACTATTTTTTAAATGGCATTATTTCCATGTCCTTCATTATTTGTTTACTTTCTTTTTTATTAGTATTTCTTTTAAAATTTGATGTCTCAATGTAGATATTAATACTGTACATCAGGAGTCAGCAACTATTTTCTGTAAAGGGCCAGATATAAATATTTTAGATTTTTGAGGGCCATTCAATGTCTCTCACAACTACTTGACTCTACCATTGTAGTGTGAAAACAGCCATAGACAATATGTAAATGATGAGCATGACTGTGTTCCAGAAAACGATTTTTACGAAAACAGGTGGTTGGGCCAGATTTTGCCCACAGATCATAGTTTGCTGACTCCTGCTCTGGATGTTATCTAACCAGTGCAGAACTTAGTGTGATTTTATCTTCACTTCTGAATGCTAGTCTTGCCTTAATGTATTTTTTAGATTGTATTGAAATATTCTGAGGGGAAGTTGGATATAATTCTCATTTATGCTCCTCTATAGGTAAGGTGGTTTTTCCCCGCCTCTGGCTTTTTTCAAGACGTTTTTCTTTACCTTTGATTTTCTAAAGTTTAAATCATATGCATAGGTATGGTTTCTTTAGTGTTTCTCCTGCTTTATGGTCTCTGAGTTTTCTGGATCCATGGTTTGGTGTCTGACATTAATTTTGGGAATTTCTCATTATTGCTTCAAACGCTACTTCTGTTCCTTCTCTCTTTCTTCTTCTGGTATTCCCATTACATACACTGTGCGTATGTTACACCTTTTGTAGTTGTTCCATAGTTCTTGGATATTCTGTTCTGTTATTTTCCATGTTTTTCTCTTTACTTTTCGGTTTTGGAAATTTCTACTGAGTATCCTTATTCTCAGAGATTCTTTCCTTAGCCATGTCCCCTCTACAAGTGAGCCCATCAAAGGCATTCTTCATATCTAGTGATTTTGATCTCTAGAATTTCTTTTTGATTTTTTCTTAGACTTTTAATCTCTCTGTTTACAATGTCAGAGACAAATTGTTGATATTCAATGTGAGAACCTGGTAGAGCTCTTGGAGGTGAAACTCACAGAAGTGTGTGTACCCACCCCCTCCATGACTGGATTCCTAAGGAATTTTTAATTCTCAGAGTTGTCCACACGGAGGCTCCAGCAATTTGTTAGTTACAGTTCAGGGTTTCCTGTCCCAGTGCTGGTGCCCATAGAGGCTTCTGTTCTGGTAAGTTATAATTCTCTGTCTTTCCAATTTTGGGGGCAGCAGTTTGCCCTGTGAGCTCATTTTTTTGGATGGATCTTAGAACAATTGTTAATTTTTCAGTTTGTTTAGGTTTTCACTTTTTAGGATGGATTAGCAACTTCTAAGCTCTTTAAGTGCTGCACCAGAAACCAGAGGAGCTCACATAGCTTTTTTCCTATGTTTTCTTCTATAAGTTTTACATTTTTCATTTAGGTCTTTAATTCATTATGAGTTAATTTTTGTATTAAATGTGAGATATGGAGAAATATTGATTTTTTTCTGTTTGCATAAGGATATCCAATTATTACAGCACCATTTGTGGGACAGATTATCCTTCCTCCATCGAATTGCTTTTTCATTTTTATCAAAAATTACTTGACCATATATTTGTGGGCCTATTTTTGGACTCTTATTCTATTTCATTATTCTGTCTGTCTATATCTTTTCTCCAATACCACACAAAATTGATTACTTCAGCTTTGTAGTAAATCTGGAAATAGGGTCGTGTGAGACCTCCTAGTTTCTTTTTTGGTTTGATTCTTCTATTTTCTTTGCTTCTCCATTTAAATTTTAGAATCACCTTGTCAATTTCTATAACAAGAAAAATGCCACTAGGATTTTGTTTGGACTTCCATTGAATCTATAGAGCAGTTTGGGGAAACATCTTAAAAGTATTGAGTTTTCAGTTCATTCCATGAACATGGAATATCTCTTGATTTGATTACATCATCTTTGATTTCCTTTACCAACGTTTTGTAGTTTTTGCACACAGATCTTGCACATCTTTTTTAAGATTTATAACCAAGTATTCATATTTGGGGATAATATTATAAATATATTATTTTAAAATTGCAATTTCTAATTGTTTTTTCCTAATATATAGAAAGATGATTTTTGTATATTGACTTGCACCCTGCAACACTGCTACACTTACTTATTAGTTTTAGTATTTTTTTGGTAGATTATCTGGAATTTTCTATGTAATCATTTTCTGCAAATATAAACAATTTTAATTTTTCCTTTTCAATCTGTACATTGTTTATTTCTTTTCCTTGTTTTATTTCGCTGGCTAGAACCTGCAGTATGATTTTGAATAAGAGTGATGAGAGCTGATCTCCATGCCATGTTCTGATCTTGGGGGTAAGCATTCAGTCTTTTATCATTAAGTATGTTAGCTGCAGGATTTTTGTAAATACCCTTTTTCCGATTGAAGAAGTTCCCTCTGTTCCCTAGCTTTCTGAGAGATTTCTTCTTTTCTTTTTAATCATGAATGGTTGTTGAGTTTTATCAAGTGTTTTTTCTGTATCTGTTGAGGTTTGCTTTTTCTTCCTTAGTTTGTTGATATGATGAATTGCAGTGATTAATAGTTAAATGTTGAATTAGCCTTGCATTGTCAAGGTAAACTTCATTTAGTTATGATCTGTTATCATTTTATGTATTGTTTGATTTACTTTTATTTTTTCAGACTTTTTTGCATCTATATTAATGAGGGGTACTGGTGTGTAGTTTTAGTATATCTTTATTTGTTTTTGGTATCATGATAATGCTGGCTTCATTAAATGAGTAGGAGGTGTTCCTTGTTTCTCTATATTTTTGAAAGTTTTGGTATAATTGGTATTATTTCTTCCATAAATGTTTGGTAGGTTTAACCATGAAGTCATCTCAGCCTGTAGGTTTCTGTTTTGCATTGTCTTTAACTATAGAATCAATTTTCAAAGTAAATGCAGGATTTTGCAAGTTATCTATTCCTTTTTAGATAAACTTTGGCAGTTTATATATTTCGAAGAATCTGACCATTTCATCTAAGCTAGGACATAGAGTCATTCATTGTATTTCCTTATTATTAGTTCAATGTCCTTAGGGCCTATAGTGATGTCCCCTCTTTCATTCCTGATATTTATAACTTGTGTCTCCTCCTTTTTTTTTCCTTGATCAGTCTAGCCAGAGGTTTATCAATTTTTATCAACAGTAGTTATTGTAATTACTTATTGTGCTCCTTTTAAAGAGCTTTATTTATATTCTATTTGAATATCTAAGAATCTGTTAAGTATTTTCTATTGTTATCCTTTTTCTTATAGATAAATAAACTGAGGCCTGGATATACAGGCATACCTCAGAGATACTGCAGGTTCAGTTCCAGACCACTGCAGTAAAGCAAGTCACATGAATTTTTTGGTTTTCCAATGATATAAAAGTTATGTTTACACTATGCTGTAGTCCATTAGGTCTGCAATAGCATCATATCTAAAAAAAAGTACATACCTTAATTAAAAAATAGTTTATTGCTAAAAAATGCAAACCATCATCTGAGCCTTCAGTAAGTCATAATCTTTTTGCTGGTCGAGGGTCTTGTCTTGATGCAGATGCTGCTGACTGATGAGGGTGGTGGTTGCTGAAGGTTGGGGTGGCCGTGGCAGTTTCTTAAAATAAGACACTAGGGAAGTTTGCCGCATCAGTGGCTCTTCCTCTCACCAATGATTTCTCTGTAGCGTGTGACGATATTTGGTAGCATTTTGCCCACAGTAGAACGTCTTTCAAAATTGGAGTCAATTCTCTCAAATCCTGTTGCTGCTTTTTTCAGCTAAGTTTCTGTAGTATTCTAAATCCTTTGCTGTCATTTCAGTAATCTGCATAGCATCTTCAGTAGCAGTAGATTCTATCTCAAGAAACCACTTTCTTTGCCCATTCATAAGAAGCAACTCCTCATAAAGTTTTTTCTTGAGATTGTAGCAATTCAGTCACGTCCTCAGGCTCCACCTCTAATTCTAGTTCTCTGACTATTCCCACCACACCTGCAGTTACAGTAGTAACAGGAAAGATCACCGATCACAGATCACCACGAGAAACGCAATAATCATGAAGAAGTTTGAGGTATTGTGAGAATTACCAAAATGTGACACAGAGACATGAAGTAAGCAAATGCTGTTGGAAAAATGGCACCAGTAGACCTGCTCTACTCAGGGTTACCACACACCTTCAATTTGTAAAAAACACAGTATCTGTGAAGTGCAGTGAAGCACAGCTCAATAAAACAAGGTATGCCTGTATTAGGAAACTTGTCTACAATATGACAGCCAGAATGACAGATCCAAGGTTCAAATCCAAGTCTAGGTGGCTCCAAAGCCTTTGCTTTTGACCAGCTCTGCTTTATTGACTAGTATAAAGGATGACTCAAAATCTGATAATACTTATGAGGGGAATCCTCTCCTTCACACTGTGACTGGCAGCAAACGTTTCATTTTCATCATTGGACTGCAGTATCTACTGTTCTCTGTCTTTGGACTCTTCTCTGTAAACCGCATATAGTTCAGCACTTATTGTCATAAGATCTCTGGAGATCTGTTTGCTCCGTCTAAAAGTTTAGACTGCTCAGTGAGCATACCTACCAAGGAGAGACAGAAAATTTGGGGACTTCTGTCTGCCTCAAAATACTCAATAACACATATTAGATTTTCAGAACATAGAATCTCCCAAGATCTTCCAGTGAATGGATACCTGAAGTAGCTGTCCTGATGCCATCTGTTGTTGGTAGAAATTAAAGCCTTGACTCTATCCCCTTCCCTTTAAAATATAGGAATTTATTTACCTTCATAGTTATAAGATACGCTTTCGAAAATAAAAGCTAACATAGCTTGCTTGTTTCCTTAGGTCTGACGGTAACTGCTGTAAAAGACTCAGGAGAATGGAATTTGGAGGCTGGGGCATTAGTCCTTGCAGATGCAGGCCTTTGCTGTATTGATGAGTTTAACAGCCTCAAAGAGCATGACAGAACCAGTATCCACGAAGCAATGGAGCAACAAACCATAAGTGTTGCTAAGGCTGGGTAAGAGTTTCTTTTCTTTAAAATGTATGGGAATAGTGAGATTAGTTAATATATGATTATGGGAAAATGTGAACCATATTGAACTGCAAGGTATGTTTGGTCCTCTAAGAGATTATCAATTATCACTGTTCAACACACATTAGTCTTCCCATGGAGATACGTGAAGAAGTAAAAATGAGGTGTTGAGAAAAAGTAAGGGAAGGCTAAAGTATAAATGTAAGTTGACTTAATTCTTGCAGGGAACTTATGAAGAGCTTTCAATGAAGCATTCATCCTCTCATTCAGTAATTGTGTGTCTACTCTGGGCATAGTACTATGTTAGGAATTTTGAAAGATTCGAAAAGAAAAAAAATGTAATTTCTGCTTTCGATGGCATTCTCCTTATATATCCTAATGGAAGGTTTATCACTGCATATAGAAACCTAAATAATATATATTAGCATAAGATGAAGTACCTACTGTGACTCAAGGAGACTCAGAGGTTCAGGTATGTGAGTCTCTGGCTGCACGTGACCAATGAGGAGGAAACTTAGGTAGGTTTAGATAGAAATCCATTCACCCAGGCTCTGAGGTGGTTATGGGAAACTTACCTGGCTACAAAGGTTGACCATCAAGCAGGCGGCCAGGTCATCCAAGCAAAGAACAGAGCCAGAACTATCTCAGTCCTAAGGCTCCTATTGTAGATGTGAGGCCAGCTGATCAGGCAAAAAGGGCTGCCAGCAGAGTCTTCAAAGAGTAGTGGGTACCTGGGAGCCAGGCAGACACTGGTAGATAGGGATTCTGTGAGATCTATATATACACTCACAAAAAAGGAAAGAGCAGAGGGCAGTAAGAGAAGGATATACCCCAGAGGAAAAAGATAGGCAGAACCATTATCAAATCTATTCATTTCACTTAATATATAATCATTCAGAGCCTGGCATCTGCCAGGCACTGGGCTAGACCCTGAGAAGTACAAAGATGGATACAACACCATCCTTGAGGTATTCAGTATTTTGTTGGGAAAGATTGAAGAGCAGCAAAGGGATAAGTCCATAATGAAAGTGTTATAAGAGAACATACTTTAAAATAATGATTGCTTCTAAACTCTTTATCAGGGGAAATTAGAGATATAGTTTTTACTAAGTGTCTTCAAGGCTACTTTCTCTTCTTATTATGTCTCCATTTAATTAGCACCTTTTCTGGTTGGTAGAACCTAGGGTTTATTTTGATATGCCTTTTCCAGAGGCAATCTGAGACATTTTGAAAGATTCCTAAATAAGTAACCCTTACATCAGGGAAAATTGGGACAAATGCTATGAATCTGTTTTAGAAAGGGAGGAAATTAGCAGCGCTATATGATAGTCTACAGAAGAAATCTTTGGAAGTGAAAATATTTTATTAACCACTCCTACTGCCTTACCCTCTGCTAAATGTGAATTAGTGTGAACCTTTTGTGCTTTATCCATAAATAAGTATGTCATAAGGTCCAAAAGAAATGTTCTTGTAGCTAAACAGTGTGCCCTCAGATTGGACAATCTTGTCATAACCATGACTACTTTATACACTGGAACAGTGCTGCTTTTCGTACTATTTGTGGTGAAGGACCAGTTTTATTGTTGTTTTTCAATCCACCACAGAGCAATATTTTTATAACACAAAATTTATTTTTTAAATGAAATAAAAAAGCAAAGACATACAAAACATAAGCCTGAGTTCTTCTTCCACTTAGGATGTAGAAAGCTGTAAGAGCATGTCACTCTCATCCTAATGAGAAAAATCCAGAGAGCCCACAAAAGTCATAACTTTCCAAACGTATCAGAGGGCTGAGTTTACAAGGAAATCAAGGGAACTCAATTCCAAAGTGTGACAAGCCCCTCCTAGGAGAGTTGAGCCACATAGACTGTTCACCTTTGACAGAGCATGAGAGGAAGTGGTGGCTGCCATAGAAGCAAATAAGAGGAAATAACTAAAAAATTTTAAATTCCCTGAAGTTCAAATATGGGATGGGGTATCAGTTTAGAATAACTGGGAGCCCCAAGCACAAGGGGAGTTCTCACTTGTAAGCCCTTCCTCCTTGGGTCTCCACAGATGCCTCGCCTGCCCTCATCAGTCATGCAGGCCTGAGGGGGGATTGCTGCTGGGTACTAGGCACGAAGCCCTGCTGCTTCTCCAGACACGTCTTTCATATGAAGCAAAATTTTTAACTCACTGGGGCCAGGGCAACAAACCCTCTCATCCCCGGGGCCTCTGGAGGAAGGCTAGAAGCAAAAAAATCCTTCTGCCTCAGGAGGAGGTTAGAGAGTCTTCCTTCCTTTCTTCCCAAAGGAGCCAGGCAAAAAGATGCTGCTTTGGGGAGGAGGACAGAAACAAAAGCCATCATCTCCTAAGGGAAGGGCAGGAAAATCTCTCGGGTCCAGGATTCTGACCCAATACAAAGCAGAGGTCCGTGCCACTGGGAAAGGGAGAGAAAGACCCTTCCTGCCTGAGACCCACCACAGGTACATGGCAGGGTTCAGCTGCCACAGGTGGGAGGGACAGGAAGCCTTACAGCTCTCTGGTCTGTCCCCTCCAAGAGTAGGTACACAGCGCCTGCCTAAGACCAGGAGACCAAGAACCAACCTGGCCCAAAATAAGCCTAACACCAGTAACACACAATAGCAGTCTGCCACTGGGGAGGGCACTGGAGTGCGGAATGAGACCCCTCTGGTGCAGGTATGCAGGGACTGCTGAAAGCTGAAGGTGGAGCAGAAACTCTGAGGATAATGTTCCAGCTCTGCCCCACACTGCCACACAAAGCACAGGGTAATGACAGCTCAGCACAGAAAGAATTTGAAGTCTGTGCTGCACTAAGGGTAAAGATCACAACAGCAGTGCCAATCCCCAGACTAACTATGATGGCCTTGCACTCTACCTGAAGTGGTATGGTATTATTTGAAGGTAGACAGTAATCAATTAAAGATGTAAATGCTAGAACAACCACTAGAAAATAAAAGAGACAAAACTAAAACTAGTAAGTAAGTTGTGGAGGTAAAACGATATCATGAATAATCCAAAAGAAGGCAGGAAGAGAAGAAAAAGGGAACAAAGAATAGATGAGACAAAGAGAATATAATTAGCAAGATGATAGATTTATTTATTTATGTATTTATTTATTTGGACTACATCAACATTTAAAACTTCGGAGCATCAAAGGATGCAGTGGAGTGAAAAATTAACATGTGGAATCAGAGAAAATATTTGCAAATAATGTATTTGAAAAGGAGTTAATAGCCAGAATATATAAAGAACTCCTACAGCTCAGCAACACAAAATAATCAAGTTAAAAACTGGGCAAAGAACTTGAATACACATTTATCCAAAGATGATACACAAATGGCCAGCAAGCACATGAAAAGATGCTCAGCATCACTAATCACTAGGAAAATGCAAATCAAGCACAATGAGATATCACCACACAAATGTTAGGAGGCTACCATAAAACAAACAAACCAAAAAGAAAAAAAAGAAAAGAAAAGAACAAGTGTTTGTGAGGGTGGGGAGCAATTGGAGCACCTGGAATCCTTGTGGATTATTGGAAATATAAAATATAAAATGATGCAGCCACTATGGAAAACAGTTTTTGCGGTTCAGTTTCAGTTTTGCAAGATGAAGTGCTGGAGACTGGTCACACAACAATTTGAACACATTTAACACTATTGCATGTACACTTAGAAATGGTTAAGATGGGGCTTCCCTGGTGGTGCAGTGGTTGAGAGTTCGCCTGCCGATGCAGGGGGGGACACGGGTTCGTGCCCCGGTCCAGGAAGATCCCACATGCCGCACAGCGGCTAGGCCCGTGAGCCATGGCCGCTGAGCCTGCACGTCCGGAGCCTGTGCTCCGCAACGGGATAGGCCACAACAGTGAGAGGCCCGCGTACCGCAAAAAAAAAAAAAAAAAAAAAGGAAATGGGGCTTCCCTGGTGGCGCAGTGGTTGCGCGTCTGCCTGCCAATGCAGGGGAACCGGGTTCGCGCCCCGGTCTGGGAGGATCCCACGTGCCGCGGAGCGGCTGGGCCCGTGGGCCATGGCCGCTGAGCCTGCGCGTCCGGAGCCTGTGCTCCGCAACGGGAGAGGCCGCAGCAGAGGGAGGCCCGCATACCCCAAAAAAAAAAGGAAATGGTTAAGATGGTGAATTTTGTGATATGCATTTTTTACCACAATAAAAAATAGTATACAAATTTGAAAAAATATAACCCATTCACATTGTTGTACAACCATTTATGTACTTTTTTTTTTGCAGTACGCATAAATGGTTGTACAACATTAGCTCAAGTTACCTGAAATAGACCTTAAGCCAGGCCTGCGAGGGTATGTGGGAGAGTAAAAGCTGCATTTTGGTGTGACTGGAACATAATTTGGGGGATGGGAGTTTGTAGATATAAAATAGCAGCTATATTATCTCATTGCCACCTTAGCATCAGAAGTATATTCATTTTCAGACCTGCTTTCCCATTGTTGTGACTCAGATATTTTCTCTGTCTTTGATTTATTTGTGTGTTTGTGTGTCTTTTAGGCTTGTTCACCTCTTTTTAGTAGTTCAGCTCTCCCTCTTGTGTCCATTTCAGATACCCTCAAGAGAGGCCCAGTTAGATATTGTCATTCCTGTTAGAAGATTTATGCAAGAGCAGCTCAGAGACCTCTGGCCAGTTTCTTGGCTGACTGCTTTTGGGTCAGGTTCCAATATCTGGCCCAGACAGTCGTCCATGTACGGCAGTTTACGTACAAGGGATTGTGGAGTTAATGTGCTTGGTGGGCATTCCAGTGGTTGGCCTGTCCAGGACTATAATGAGGACAAAGAATCTCTTAAGAAATATACCAAAGAACAAGTCATATGTCAGTTATAAGTACTAGTAGATTTGTCGGTGCTGGGAAACAATAGTTTGTTTACACAGACAGACAGAGTACCCCGGTGAATCAGTCTAAATAAGAGGTAGCTCTTCATGAAAAAGTCTCAAGCTCAGTGGATTTCAAAGAGATGGACAAAAAGGATGGCAGGGTTTTAAAAGACAGTACTTAGTCTCATGTACCTAGTGAGTTGTAAACTCTTGGTCAAGCTCTGTAGTTTGTAGAAGTTCTTACAATTTCTCCCCAGATCATAGCTCCCACCAATTATGTGATCTTTATTGCTCCATTCAAGTTGTCCTTTTATGGTTTTTTTTTAACTTTTATTTTGATGTCACTGTAATAGCTGTCCTGATGGAAAGTATACAGTTAATTGCCAAATGCAGAACTCTTTCAGAAAATGTCTCTAGATACATAAAGCATATCAGGTTGTTCATTAGTAAGCAGGTAAGAAGGGTTAAGTATGAAAAGGGAATTCTTAATCATGTATTCAACTAAAATAAAATAAGGATACTCTGAATTTTCCTCTTGAAACACCTTACCTACTCCTCCCTCCCCTGTTCAGACTTTTCTTCCTTTGGCTTTTGTCCCCTAGAATAGGAGTCCTTCAGTGAGCCATCATCATCCAGGTGTTCTGAGCTCATTCTCTAGGACCATGTCAATATTGTCTTTGAGATGTTTGATACCTTGTAGCATCATTTTTAGGAACTCTTTGATATGTCTGCTTTTGTTTTCTCTGTCTCGTTGTCTCTCTCATGTCTCAAGTGACTAAAGTCTGATTGACTTGTGAAGGAATTTTTGTTTGAATTATAATCTCCCTTAAGGGTATCAATGTGAACTGCTGGATCAGAATGGCTGGCCGCCAAGGCTGCAGGGAATCTCACAGAGAAGTGTGTGTGTGTGTGTGTGTGTGTGTGTGTGTGTGACTTTATACACATTGCATAGAAGTAGAGAATTCTTTTAAAAAATAAGACCCACACACTTAATTGTTCCATGTAACTGTGCCAGTTCCACAAACTGTTTTTTAAGTTGAGGTTAAAGTTTATCCATGTGGTGAGCATATACCTGCAAGGGCATATCATAAGCCATATACCCACCATTCAAATGTACAAGGGGCTGGGAGAGAATCAGTCAATATGATTTCTGTGGTGTAAAAGCTTGTTATGGGCAGTCAGAATAGAAAAAAATGCTAAAACACTCAGGATGCCTACTATGGATATCTACAGTCTAGTAAAATGTAACTTACAGTGTTAGTACCAAAATATAGGTCTTATTGAATCCATATTTGTTTGAAAAGACCAATAGTTTTATTGTTCTCTGCTTATGTTACTTAAATCTGAAAACATTTTTAAAGTTTGGGAGTTTAACACTTTACATTTGTCCTGGCTGCTTAATGAAATAGAAGAAGAAACCAAGAAGGAAAGAATGCTGTATAAGCTTAAAAGGGGGTATCAGTATTTGAATGTACCTGTTTAGTCTGTGCAAATCAGTCCCTGCAACTGGCAAATGGCAGCACAATGCCACATGACTGTGTGAAGTCATTTGAGAGAGCTTTATGTGGTGATGATCTTTAAGGCTGTAGAATGCTAAACTAAATAATGATTTGGGAAAGATAATGTTTCATGTATTTTCCAGGTTGTTTTCAATCTTAATTAGGATAGCTTCTCATCAAAGGCAGGGTATCAGATTCTTAAATAATAGAGGATACCCTCACTATTTGCTGAGGACACATTTTAGGAGAAAATCTGAGATTGCAATTGTATAATTGCTGCTACTAAATTATACTCATATGCCTAGGTAGAAGTACAGTCTAAAATTTAAAAACAGCAAGATGGCAATTTCTTGTTTTGCTCAGTAAACATGTCTTGAACACTCAGCAACATCATGGTCTCTGCTAGCTACTAACACCACAAAGATGAAAAGACAAGGCCTTTGTTCTCAAGATGCTGACAACCTTGTAGTGAGACAGACAAGTAAACATTTATTATACACCTCAATTCTAATAGCCATGGAAGAGCCACAGCACCAGTCCCCACTGGGCTGATCTTCAGTTTCTAGCCCACACCAGGCCTACCAGTCAGAATCTTGGAGGTGGGACCTGGGAATGTGTATTGTTAAAACCCACCTGGGTTCCCATCGACAAGCCAGGCTTGGGAACCATGGCTCCAGGGTAAGATGCCTCCACACCTGGCACCCAGCTTGCCTCCTCCTTCCAGGATCTTGAGAAGCTGCTTCTCTGGTAGCATCCTTCACAGAGTAGCCTCAGGTTAAGAGGGGGAAACAGGGAGAGGAGGGAACAGATTGAGAAGTGTCCCTTAGAGGCATCCAAGCATGCCACCAAGGGGTAAAAATCTAAGTGCAAATCAGGTACTCGGAGAGTGTCCTGTTCTTTCTAGACGATACATGCGAGCAGTACTTTCACCCCTTTCCTCTTTCCTCTTCCCTCTTCCCATTGCCTGTGCATCTCTTGTTACCACTCATTGGGTCAACCTAGATGTGACTTGTCAACTTTATTGACCTTGTTAGAAAGCAGGGGAGGGTGTGTGTACCTCAGCGTTTAAGATTGCCAAAAAGAATGTAATGGATTGTGAGAATATCATTTTTATGTTTTTGTTTTGTATAGTTTTGTGGGGTTTTTCATCCCAATTTTGGGGGTGCTAAACATTTTTATTTTTAAATCGAGGCCCTACTAATATAGAAAAGTTGAATAATCCGGAAACTGATATGTGAATGTTGCATCCAGGCTGTTTTCTGGCCTGATTCTTTAGGTTAGGAGGAGATCGCTTAAACACTGGGATGGTTATTGTCATAGCCAGCGGATCTGGAGCTCAGTAGAGAGACGTGCTGTATATTAGTCAGGTCAGGCTACGCTAACTACTATAGCAAACCATGGCTTAACACAACCTAAGAATTAACCCTCAACTACTGTGGGATCGTCAGTCAGTAATCTTTGCTTCCCCATCCCTGGGTGGCATAATTCTAATGTACGTTCCTCGAGGTTCCCTGGCAGGACTGAGCCCCAATTTCCTGCCATAGTAACTTGGTCATCATTGTACTCTTTATTGGCTTTTCTCTTTTTTTGGTCTGACTTTCCCCACTCCTAGGGTTGCCTCCCAAATAAACTCCCTGTTCCTAAATCCTTATCTCAGAAGTCAGCTTTTGAGGGAACCCAGCAAAGCACTGTCGAACTGAGAAAGACAAGTATGTTCCCACCCCACGCAGTATATACCACGGTGGATCAGACTGGTTGATCACAGTAACAACCTCTACTTAGAAAGGAGGAAAATGGAAAATACATGGCAGGCACTGGATTGTAGAAATTCTGGGGTCCTGCTGAGCGGGCATTATTAAGGGAGGTTTTGTGATTAAACCCTGGTTCTAATTCTAAGATAACTCCTTTTGCACTGTTCTCTGGCCCCTGGCTCAGCTCAGCACACAAAGGGTTCTTCTTGTCCGTTATCCTCCTTGGCCCCATCTGAAGGCGGCGCCTGAGCTTCCCAGCCTGCATCCTCCTGGAGCAAGCTTAGGGGACCAAGATTGTTATTTTTGTTTGTTTGTTTTTTACAAACATACCATTTTATTTTGATCCTTTCCTCTGACTTTTTCTCTTAACAGCTTTGAGGTATAATTCACATACTACATAAAGTCCACCCTTCTGAAGTATACAATTCTGTGGTTTTTAGTATATTCATCGAGTTGTGCAGCTATTACCGCTGGTTCCTGAGCATTTTAATCACCCCAAAGAGAAATCCCATATCCTATAGCTCTCACTCCCCATTTTCTGTCTCTCCCAAGTCCTTGGCAACTACTAATCTACTTTCTATCTCTGTGGATTTGCCTGTTCTGGAGATTTCATATAAATCGAATCGTATAAGATGTGACTTTTTGTGTCTGGCAACTTTCACTTGTTTTTAAGGTTCATCCGGGTTGTTGCATGTATCAATAGTTTGTTTCTTTATATGGCTGAATAGTCTTTCTTTATATGAATATGCCACATTTTGTTTATCCATTCATCAGTTGATAAAAATTTAGGCTGTTTCCAATTTTGGGCTATTATGAATAATGCTACTACGAAGATTCAAGTACAAGTTTTTGTGGGGACATATGTTTTCATTACTCGAGTATATACATAGGAGCAGATTGCTGGGTCAAATGGTAACTCCATATTTTACTTTTTGAGGAACTGCTAAACTGTTTTCCAAAGCCACTATACCATTTTACAATCTCTCGAGCAATGTATGAAGGGTCCAATTTCTCTCCATTCTTGCGAACACTTGTTATTGTCTTTGTGATTATAACAGTACTAGTGTATCTAAAGTCGTATCTCACTGTGTTGTTTTTTTTTTAACTGAAGTGTAGTTGATTAACAGTGATCCAGATATATATACAGTTATACATCTATATATAGATATTCTTTTTCAAATTCTTTTCCCTTATATATTATTACAGAATATTGAGTATAGTTCCCTGTGCTATATACAGTAGGTCCTTGTTGGTTATCTATTTTATATACAGTAGTGTGGATGTGTTAATCCCAAACTCCTAATTTATTCCTCCTACCCCTCCTTTCCCCTTTGGTAACCATAAGTTTGTTTTCTATGTCTGTGGGTCTATTTCTGTTGTTTAAATAAGTTCATTTGTATCTTATTTTTTTTTCACATTCCACATATAAGCAATATTATATGTTTGTCTTTCTCTGTCTGGCTTACTTCACTTGGTATGATAATCTCTAGATCTATCCATGTTGCTGCAGATGGCATTATGTCATTCTTTTTACAGCTGAGTAATGTTCCACTGTATAAATATACCACATCTTCTTTTTCCATTCATCTGTCGATGGACATTTAGGTTGTTTCTGTGTCTTGACTATTGTAAATAGTGCTGCCATGAACATTGGGGTGCATGTATCTTTTCAAATTATAGTTTTCTCCGGATATATGCCCAGCAGTGGGATTGCTGGGTCGTATGGTAGTTCTATTTTTAGTTTTTTAAATAACTTCCACACTGTTCTCCATAGTGGCTGTACCATTTTACATTCCTACCAAAAGTGTAGGAGGGTTCCTTTTTCTCCACAACCTCTCTAGCATTTATTATTTGTAGACTTTTTGAAGATGGCCAGTCTGACCAGAGTGAGGTGATACCTCCTTGTAGTTCTGATTTGCATTTCTCTCATAATTAGCAGTGTTGAGCATTTTTTCATGTGCCTGTTGGCCATCTGTATGTCTTCTTTGGAGAAATGTCTGTTTAGGTCTTCTGCCCATTTTTTGATTGGGTTGTTTGTTTTTTTTGATATTGAGCTATATGAACTGTTTGTGTGTTTTGGAAAATAATCCCTTGTCAGTAGCATTGTTTGCAAATATTTCCTCTGATTCTGTAGGTTGTCTTTTCTATTTTGTTTATGGTTTTTCCTCACTGAGGTTTTGATTTGCATTTTCCTAATGACTAAAGACATTGAGCATCTTTTCATATGTTTATTAGCCATTTGTATATCTTCTTTGGAGAAATGTCTATTCCAATCCTTTGCCCATTTTTAACTAGGTTATTTATCATTTTATTGTTGAGTTCTAAGAGTTCTTTGTATGTTCTGAATATAAGTCCTTTATCAGATATATTATGTGCAAATAATAATTTCTTCCATTCTGTGTGTGGGTTTTTTCACCTCCTTGATGGCATCCTTTGAAGCAGAAAAGTTTCAAATTTTGATGCAGTTCGTTTTACCTATTTTGTCTTTTTTTTTTACTTGTGCTTTTGGTGTCATATGTGCAAAAGGTTGTTTTTACAACTTGAAAGCAATTGTCTATGAAAAAAATTAATAGTCGATCTAAGAAAGAAATGGAAAATTTTATTTGAGCCAACCTGAGACTATAACCTGGGTGACAGTCTTTCAGGAAGCTCTGAGGACTGTTCTGAGGTCAAAGCACAGTTATGTAAGTTTTTGACATGAAGGGTTATATGTCAAATGATGTATTATTGACAGTTTACACAATCCAGATCTACACATACAAAGTGAGTTGTGGGTCATGGGTCATCGTGGCCCCTTACAAGATTAAGAAGGAAGGTATGATAATCTCTAGATCTATCCATGTTGCTGCAGATGGCATTATGTCATTCTTTTTACAGCTGAGTAATGTTCCACTGTATAAATATACCACATCTTCTTTTTCCATTCATCTGTCGATGGACATTTAGGTTGTTTCTGTGTCTTGACTATTGTAAATAGTGCTGCCATGAACATTGGGGTGCATGTATCTTTTCAAATTATAGTTTTCTCCGGATATATGCCCAGCAGTGGGATTGCTGGGTCGTATGGTAGTTCTATTTTTAGTTTTTTAAATAACTTCCACACTGTTCTCCATAGTGGCTGTACCATTTTACATTCCTACCAAAAGTGTAGGAGGGTTCCTTTTTCTCCACAACCTCTCTAGCATTTATTATTTGTAGACTTTTTGAAGATGGCCAGTCTGACCAGAGTGAGGTGATACCTCCTTGTAGTTCTGATTTGCATTTCTCTCATAATTAGCAGTGTTGAGCATTTTTTCATGTGCCTGTTGGCCATCTGTATGTCTTCTTTGGAGAAATGTCTGTTTAGGTCTTCTGCCCATTTTTTGATTGGGTTGTTTGTTTTTTTTGATATTGAGCTATATGAACTGTTTGTGTGTTTTGGAAAATAATCCCTTGTCAGTAGCATTGTTTGCAAATATTTCCTCTGATTCTGTAGGTTGTCTTTTCTATTTTGTTTATGGTTTTTCCTCACTGAGGTTTTGATTTGCATTTTCCTAATGACTAAAGACATTGAGCATCTTTTCATATGTTTATTAGCCATTTGTATATCTTCTTTGGAGAAATGTCTATTCCAATCCTTTGCCCATTTTTAACTAGGTTATTTATCATTTTATTGTTGAGTTCTAAGAGTTCTTTGTATGTTCTGAATATAAGTCCTTTATCAGATATATTATGTGCAAATAATAATTTCTTCCATTCTGTGTGTGGGTTTTTTCACCTCCTTGATGGCATCCTTTGAAGCAGAAAAGTTTCAAATTTTGATGCAGTTCGTTTTACCTATTTTGTCTTTTTTTTTTACTTGTGCTTTTGGTGTCATATGTGCAAAAGGTTGTTTTTACAACTTGAAAGCAATTGTCTATGAAAAAAATTAATAGTCGATCTAAGAAAGAAATGGAAAATTTTATTTGAGCCAACCTGAGACTATAACCTGGGTGACAGTCTTTCAGGAAGCTCTGAGGACTGTTCTGAGGTCAAAGCACAGTTATGTAAGTTTTTGACATGAAGGGTTATATGTCAAATGATGTATTATTGACAGTTTACACAATCCAGATCTACACATACAAAGTGAGTTGTGGGTCATGGGTCATCGTGGCCCCTTACAAGATTAAGAAGGAAGGTTATCTCCTAAGGAGGTCTGGTTAATGCAGATACACAATACACACGAAAGGGGAGGAAGGAGGCCCAAATAGGCAGAGAAGAATTTTATGTTTAAATTTTCTTGTCTTGCCATAAAGTATGAATTTTATTCCATCACAACAAAAGCTTCTTCAGACTGAGTTCGTGGTTTCTTTGGCAGTGCAGATCCTGTAGTAATTTAAGTCTCTGACCCCTTTGCTTCTAGTCAGTTGCATATGCCGGTATCCAGAATTCCTTTCTTGACATATTTCTCAAGCTCAGTTTGTTGGGTTTGGGGGGTTTTTTTCTTCTTTGCCTTGGGCTGCTATAACAAAATACTGTAGACTGATTGGCTTAAACAACAGACATTTATTTCTCATAGTTCCAGAGGCTGGGGAGTCCAAGGTCAAGGTGCTAGCAGATTCAGTTCCTAGTGAGGACCCACTTCCTTGCTCTTAAACAGCTGCATTCTTGCTGTGTGCTCACATGGCCTCCCCTCCGTGTGCGAGCCGGAAGAGAGAGCTCTTGTCTCTCATCCTCTTCTTTCAGGATGTGAATACCATTATGAGGGCTGTACACTCATAACCCCATCTAAACCTGGTTATCTTGCTAAGCTCCCCAACTCATAATATCACCACTTTGGGTGTTAGGGCTTCAAAATAAGAATTTTCGGGGGACACAAACATTCAGTCCATAACGCTCTCCATTCCATTTTTTAAAACTGTGGTTAAAAAAAAAAAAAAGCACGTAAAATTTACCATCCTAATTATTTCTAAGTATACAGTTCAGTAGTGTTAAGTACATTCACATTGTTATGTAACCAATCTTCAGAACTCTTCATCTTGCAAAACTGAAACTCTACACCCATTAAACAATAACTCCCCATTTTCCCCTCTCCCCAGTCCCTGGTAACCACCATTTTACTTTGTTTCTATGAATGTGACTACTCTAGAAACCCCATATAAATGGTATCATATAGTATTTGTCTTTTGTGACTGACTTAATTCACGTACATAATGTTCTCAAAGTTCATCCATGTTGTATTCTGTGGCAGGATTTCCTTTCTTTCAGGCTGAATAACATTTCATTGTGTGAGTGTGTGTATTGTTTATCCGTTTATTCATCCATGGACACTTGTATTGCTTCCTCCTCTTGGCTGTTGTGGATAGCTGCTGTGAACATGGGTGGGCCTTCGTTCCATTTTTCTTTAACTTAATGGTGGCTACCCTAAGGCCATCTAAGCTGAAGGCTTCACTCTTAATCTGGGTCGCTTTATACTACTGAGAAAATTGACTGGGCCTTTGTTGGTCAAAGCCTGTTTCAGTCTTTCCCCTTACTTTCTGGGGTCTAGAGGCAACTGTCTTTTCCAGCCCTTCAAAGCCTCAAATTCCTGAGCTGTCTATTCTCTTTCGTTACTCCTTGAAAAGTGGTCACTTCTCTCCTGTGCTCATCTCTTCCTGCACTGTTTTGCCAGAGGGAGTTTTTCTTGCTTGAGTCACAGTCTGATGTGGGTGGAGGGTGAGGCGCTATGCTCCATAGTCCCTCAGGTGGCTGTCTGACTCCAGGGCCTTATCCTCATCTGCACCAGCAAAGAGAGAGAGAAGTGGGGAGGGTTGCACAGGAAGGCTTTTAGGAGCCTGACCTGGAAGTAGCATATGTTCTCCTACCCCCATTCCATGGGCAAGACTTGTTATTACAGCTCTCCTTAACTGGAAAGGAGGATGGGAAATTTAATCTTGCTCTGTCCCCAGGGAGAAAGGAAAACAAGGTTTGGTGAACAGAGCAGCCACTGCCACAGGCTGGAGCTAAATTTGGAAGTGCCAGCCTATAGGTAGTGATTAAACCCATGAGCAAAGATGGGGATCACCGGTAAAGATGTAAGGAGAGTAATGGGGGACCATCACAAAAATAAGGGCACTATCCGGAGGGCCTGTCATGGTAAAAATAATTTATGTAACTTAACTTTACGATGTTTAGAAAAAGTACTCCCATGTATATAGGAAGTTTTAAATATGTGTATTAAAAATGGAAAAGTAGCTTTTTCAGAAACTGGAATGTTTTCACTCCTTGAAGTTAATGCAGAAAACAAAATATATTAGCGTGATTATTTTATGACTGATGAAGCCTGTGAGTATAAAATGACTCTGAATTTTAGAAATACTGTACTAAGTAAAGTAAAGATTAATTTTTGTTTATCACTTATTCAGTACATGTTTATTGAGCATCTAATATGTGACAGACAGTGTGAGCATTATAACAGTAAGTCAGAGGCCCTCAAGGGGGATCAAATTAAGTAGGAAAAAAATAAGGCAAGGAAATGAATACCTAAAACATGAGACAGAATCTTCAAGACCACAGGAAGTGTTTAAAATGTGACACCACCAGGGTGGCAGTCTGGAGATGAAAGAGCATTGGTTTTGGAGTTAAGCAGATCTGGGTTTGAATCACAGCTCTGTGGCTCTCCACGTAACCTTGGGGAACTTATTAGCATCTTGGGACTTCTAGTTTCCTTATTTCCAAGTTGGTGATAATAATATCTACCTTTCAGGTTGTTGCGAAGATTAGGGGTAATATGTATACATAAAGCCTAACACAGTGCTTGGTATTACAAATATGGTAGTTATCTTCTTATTACTGAGGAAGGTAGAGCTTGTATTGGATTGGGAAAATGACCCTTACCTTCCACTAATTCATGAGTTCCTCCTTCAGTAGTATTTAGCGAAGCATTACTGTACACACAGTACTTAGGGTTAGACTGTGTGAGTATCTTTGTTCTCTAAAGCCCCATTCAGTTTGTAATGCAGTCATGTTTGTACACAGGTCTGCAGCCACCAGGTTTATATGCTGTCTTCCCCTCTTTCAAGTGATCGAGACCACTCTGTCCCTTCTGACGCCGTCCCCATCCTCCTCTTTGCTACTGGCAACTGCCTGACTTACTATCCCACACAGTCTCCTCTTCTCCTGCCCACCGCTCTACCTTCATTGCTTGAATTTCCACAAGCTGCCCCTCAGGAAACCTGTTTTCTTCACGTATAAATCTTCCTTAGCCCCCTTCCCTAAGCTTCTCCTTTCATTTTTTTCCAGTTACCTCAGGAATAACTCACCACCTTTTTTCTGTCTTGGCTTGCTCATTTTCCTTCTCACGTCATGGATATCGTTAAGATTCTATGTCTTACACGTATCCAGGCATCTCCACAGAAGTCTCTCTTTGCGGACACTAACTCTGACGCTGCCGCCAGCTTCCGTTGCACACGTCCTGTCTGGCAGGCGCTGTGTTGAGCCTCCTTATCCTCCAGCAGTTCTATTGTAAACTAACTGAAGGCCGGGACCAGCTATATACCCTTCTCAATTCTCAGTACAGTCCTTTGCACACAGGAAATGGCTTGTAAATAGCTCTTGATCAGAGAGAGGAAGAACAATCAATTTTACCTCTCAGAAAATAATTTTTGAGAAATCAATTCATATGCAGTTGTATTTTGTTTCATTGCCAATATTGCGGCAATATTCCTTTTTTATGATAAATGCAAACAGCCTCGATTCAGTATTGGATTAAATGGGCTTTTTGTGCGATTAGTTAGGGACCATTTATTACATTGGTAATATTATGGCAAACTTGAATCTGAGTTCTAAACAGCTGCCTTTACAAAGTCATTTTGGTACATAAATGTTAAGATGTGGACTCTCTGTTCAAAAATTTTCCCTATCAATAATTTTTTTAAAAAGAGGATTTAGTTTTCAGTGAAAGTGCCTTGTTTGTCTTTCTCTTCTGTGTCTTCTTGTGCCATTTACCACAAATAAAAATTCTCAAACTTTTTCAGTCTTCTGGCATGAGGTAATTGCTAGAGCCAACTGGAAATAGATCAGGGATTAACAGACATAGCACATGTTTGCTGATGTCCCAGCGTTGTGACTGCTGAGAGGCAGACATGCCGCTGTAACTGAAAACAGTCATCACTAGAGAGCATACAACTTTACAGAGAAAGAATGCTATACTTCTTATTGTCAGTGAATGTGCCATATTGTTTTGAGGGCCTGCCCATCATAAACAAGTTTAAAAACAACATCTAAGTTATGTCACCTCAACTTTACATACAACTTTACAGAGAAAGAATCCTATACTTCTTATTGTCAGTGAATGTGCCATATTGTTTTGAGGGCTTGCCCATCATAAACAAGTTTAAATACAACATCTAAGTTATGTCACCTCTGTATCTATCCTGTCACTGCTCTGTTGAAGACTTGAGTGGCTCTTCCTGGGCCACTGCCCTTGTCTCTCCCATGTGTCCCACCCGTGGTCCTTCCACATCTGACCAGCCCTCCTCGGCAGCCTTCCCTTCATTGTTGCTCCTCAAAAACACTATGCTGATCAACCTTTCTTTTTCCTGATTTCTTCTTCTTTTATCCCTCCCTCTCTCCCTCCCTTTCCCTTCAGCCTGTTTCTTTCACTTTTAGAAAACCGGAACAAAGTAAGTGAACGCACAGAACAAGTCCAGATGTCATGAAAGGCCCAGTTCAAAAAGTACTTCGTAATGTTTTTCTGAGTGTCTCTTCCATCCACATAGATGGATACACATCATCTTTATTTCCCCTGGGAAATTTATGTGTCTAGAACTTACCATATTCTGCCTTGTCTTACCATTATAGCTAGTGGACTGCAAGCTCCTTGTGTGGTCTAACTTTGTACACCTCTGAACATCCCTTAGCACAGGGCTCTGCTCATAGTCAGGGTATAAGAAGTGTTTATTAAATACTTACTTCTCTTCAAGATAGGCTAGTGTAAATGTCCTTCATTTGAACTTGGTGTTTGTATCATTCACATTCTGTTTCACATGAGTGTAGATTTTCAAGGTGCAAGAGCAGTCCCTTTCTATTAACAAGTTTAATGTTGCTTTTCATTTGAATCTCAACAGTCAGTGAATTGTACCTTCTCTTTTGGTAGCCTCGTGTGCAAGCTGAACACAAGGACCACCATCCTCGCAGCAACCAACCCCAAAGGCCAGTATGACCCCCATGAGTCTGTGTCAGTGAACATTGCCCTTGGCAGCCCACTCTTAAGTCGATTCGACCTGATCCTGGTTTTGCTTGATACCAAGAATGAAGACTGGGATCGTATAATTTCTGCCTTTATCTTAGAAAACAAAGGTACGTGGAGATGAACAAATCATTCAAATTGACAAAGAGTAGATGTAACAAATGAAATTTTCCTTGAAGAAAATTAAATAAATACCCAAAGTACCGTACCTAATGGGCAGTAGAGAGAGGCTTAGATAGAAAGCAGTGAGACGAGTCAGTTAGTGAGCCCAGAATAACAAACGGAAGGAAAAGGGTCTTTCTCTGCTTGCCATTGATGAGATTAAAGTTGGTAAACGTGTCCTTTGTGGTGAAAGGAGGCAACCTTATGATATATAATTACCATGTGGTTCACCTCTTGCACACACAAAAAATGGACTGAGTTTATGAAACAGAATTCTAAATGTGGGACTTCTGTCAAAAACTTAGATTTACCAAGTACTATTTATTTCTGTATATGGCAGAACAGAATTATTCTGAATAATTTAAACCTCTGTAGGAAGCTTACCTTTATTAAGCTTAGAGCCTAAGACTGTTTATTATAGAACTATATGCAGAGACACATCTAGATTTCAATGGCCACAAAACTTGAAGGTTATCTTTTTAAAAATGAGTACAAGAACTTTAGCAAAACCCTTAATATGAGATGTTTGCCTGTTCTTAGAAATTACTGACCCAATACCTGATATATACAGGTTATCCAAGCAAGTCAGAGAAGCTCTGGAGCATGGAAAAGATGAAAACCTATTTCTGCCTCATTAGGAATCTGCAGCCCACACTGTCTGATGAGGGTAATCAAGTTCTCCTCCGGTACTACCAGATGCAGAGGCAGAGCGATTCCCGGAACGCTGCCCGGACAACCATCCGCCTGCTGGAAAGCTTGATACGATTGGCAGAAGGTTTATTTCCTTCAGCAGATAATACTTTTCTGGGTGTCCGATGTGAGCAAGGCATGGGGCTTGGCACCGTGCATTCAGAGATGAGTGAGGGTGATCTCTGAGGGGCTTGCTCATAGTCGCTTAAAACGTAAAAACTCGGAGCAATGAAACCACTCTTCTGGGGACGGATTATAGATGTTGAGTGGAACGAAGCGTCGTTCAGAAAGAGGAATCCTTGTGACATCTCAGAACCTCCCATAACTTAAGACATCATTCATTTAGAAAGTCTTATTGACGGATGTTTTGTTTCTCGATGGCTTCTATTAGCATTTGGGGTGGAATACTCCCTTACTGGGAAATGTTTCCTATATAGCATCCTGGGTTATTTCTCACCAGTTGCCACTCACAGCCCACCACTAACACAATAATGCTGAATTAACAGTGCCATGCTCTATCCCATCCCTAAGGAATGAGACTTACATGGATACTTGCAGCTAATAGGCGTCTCCAGACTTTTTTTTTTTCTAATACTGGCTTTTACATTTAGCCCTTATTAAACAATCCTAAATTTTTTTCACATGAGCTGACTGTATCATATGATGATATAATATATGCTTACCAAAAAGTTCTATAAAACAAAAGTGCCTCACTTTTTCAAGGATTTATAACTAATATTAAGGCAAGAAATACCCAAGATTCAGGCTTGCAAATTTGGCAGTTTTGAAAAGCTCACAGATAAAGAGATGTACCAGAGATGAGAAATGAATATTAATTTTAATTTTGTATGATTTATAATAGATTAGAAAGTAAGGATTAAAAGTCACTGAATATTAAATATATGCCGCATAGCACCTTTCCTTGCTGGAGCCCAGAGTACCTTTTCATGTAAATACACAGAATTGCCATGGGCTATGCAGAAGGATTAGGCCTGTTATTAGAGAAACAACCTTAAAGCTAGTTCAAGTTAGACTTATGTGCTGGTTCTAGTAAAATTTATTTGTTATTAGTAGCTCCCCTATAAAATACAGTTTTGGAATGGGGGGATCAAGGAGAGTATTACATTTATCACCTCAAAAATTCATAAAAATAATTCTTCATAATTTCAAATGCACCTTATTAGCTCATGCTCGCCTGATGTTCCGTGACACAGCGACTCTGGAAGATGCTATTACAGTGGTGTCGGTAATGGAGTCCTCCATGCAGGTAAGGATATTTTGTACCTAATGTTTGAACCCTAATTATAAGCATTGTTTAAAAAAGACAATTTATAGCCTATCAGGAGTTATAAAAATGATCATATTCTAGACCTAGTAATTCCTGGAAATATATCCAAAGGAAACTATTTAAAAGAAGGGGAAAAAATTGTCATAGAAACAGTCTCTGCATCAGTAGCATTGCTTTACCCACTGGTATAAAGCAATGGGTCTCAATCCTTTTTCTCCTCAACACGGCTGGGAGATGCTTATGGTCCCACTAGAGACAGTGTGGCTTCCCAGAGCAATGCATGCCACCAAGAATTGAGGGAGAGGACCACTGAAATTTGAAAAAGCCTCCCAGGTCATTCTGATACCGTGATGGGGGTGTAGAGGGCTGGTCTTAGCCATCTGGGATCAGGGGTCCCTAGTGTGTACTTCCTGTATGCAGGCTAGCCTGGTGACTCTCCCTGGTATTTTCCATTTTCTCACCCTTTCAGGGAGGTGCACTGCTAGGAGGTGTGAATGCACTCCACACATCCTTTCCTGATAACCCTCTGGAGCAGTACCAGAAGCAGTGTGAACTTATTCTGGAAAAGCTGGAGCTGCACAGCCTCTTACGTGAAGAGCTAAGAAGACTTGAAAGGTGAGAAAAGAAAACCAAGAAAAGCATATAATGGAAAAGGCTTGTTTGGCATTTAGTGAAATGGAAGAAGTATAAAGTAAGTGGAAAATCTGTCTGTACTCTCAGTAGGGGATTTCAGTTATCTAGTACTGTATAATCTACTACCTCAAAGCTCAGTAGCTTAAAAACAAAACAAAACAAACAAAAAAACCAGCACAACTTTTTAGTGCTCACTTTTCTGGGAGTCAGAAATTCAGGAGCGCTCAGTGGGGATGGCTTATCTCCATTCCACATAGTGCCAGCTGGGATCACTCATGCACCTGCATTTATTTAGCTGGGAGCTCAATTGGAATTGGAACATCCAAGATAGCTTCCATCACGTGTGGTGCCTTCGCAGGGGTGGCTTAAATGGCCGGGGGGCTAGCTGGGCTCTCCCTACTGTAAGGTAGTAAGAATTCTGAGATGGTAGCTTAGGACTCAAGTAGCTTAGCAAAAGTGGAAGCTGCAGGCCTCTTATGGGCTGGGCCAGAGCTGACTCAGCATCACTTCTACCACATTTTGTAGTTCAGAGCGAGTCACAAGGTCAACCCACATGCAAGGTAAAGGGAAATGGACACCACCTCTTGATGGGAGAAGTGGCATAGACATATAGGAATGAGGGCATTGATGGCTGCCTCTTTGGAGACCACCTTCCACAGCTGCATTTCCTTGGCTTACTGGTTTGGTGAGCTTCATGGAGAACACTGACTGGTCCTTTACTATATGTAATAAACTGGGTCCTGATTATATGAGAAGCACCAAGGTGTGCCACCTACAGTTTATGACACACACCCAATATGACACACAGTTTCCATCAAGAAACCTTGGTGAATGGGCTGTATCCTGTTTACTGCCACCACTTTTTCTTCGGCTCAGTATAAGAAGTAGAGCAGTGCTATTCAGAGAGGTGGCTGGGACTGCTGTTGAGCAAGAGGAAGTTGGCCTCTAAGGGAGTGATCTATCCCATCCTGGGCCAGACCCAGACACAAAATATTTTGGAACTTGGCTGTATCGTTTTTCATCACCAGGAGAGGACATGTGCAATGGCCTTTACATAAAGAATCTTAGTGCTTGTTAATATTTTAATTCTTTTCTTACTGTTTGTAAAGCTTTCTTCAAAGCATAATAAATATTTGATCATTAGTTATTATATATCTCTGGTAGAAGAAAATCGCAGGTAGAGACCCAGACTGCTTTCAGGCCAGCCTGTGCTGGAACACTGGGAAGGTTACGGAAGTAGAGGTAGAAGTACTGACTCTCACCCAGGAAAGGCCTTCCTGGTCCATTAGCAGCAGCACTGACTTTCCCTTCAGCATCATGAGTTCCTTCCCTACATGCCCAAATCCATGACTTTTATTAAAAATTTACAATTTAACAGTCAGACTAAAAAAACTCCCCAGTGAGAATGAGGTATTTTATGTTAAAGAAGGAACTGGTTTTTTTTTATAAATTTATTTATTTATTTTTTGGCTGCATTGGGTCTTTGTTGCTGCGTGCAGGCTTTTCTCTGGTTGCGGCGAGCAGGGGCTGCTCTTCGTTGTGGTGCCCAGGCTTCTCATCACGGTGGCTTCTCTTGTTGCGGAGCATGGGCTCTAGGCGCATGGGCTTCAGTAGTTGTGGCACGCGGGCTCAGTAGTTGTGGCTCTCAGGCTCTAGAGCACAGGCTCAGTAGTTGTGGCACACGGGCTTAGTTGCTCCACGGCATGTGAGATGTTCCCGGACCAGAGCTCGAACCCGTGGCCCCTGCATTGGCAGGCGGATTCTTAACCTCTGTGCCACCAGGGAAGTCCCGACAGTTATTTTAAATATTCTGTTTTAGTATCAGGACTCAGCACAGTGCCTCACATGGAATATTGAATAAATGACTGATTTTATGGCCTTATTCACACTGGGATTTTGCCACCAGGGAAGACCATGAAGGAACTGTTTTTCATCCTACAGGGGAACAACTCAGGAATGACAACAGCAATGTTTCAAAACTCCCCTTTCTAGTGACTTGTTAAAATGTGGACATGTGGGAAGGAATGTGTCACACACATTACCTAAAGAATTTTTGCCTGAACTTTCACGTTTGCATGCTCCCTAAATACATGAGCTTCTAAAAAGCCTGACTTTGAGTCTGTGCCTGTGAAGCAGGAGTGAGGAATGGCAAGTGTGTCCATCGGGCCTCTTTCTCATTTGTGTGAGTGGGTTAATGACTGACCTGAATCTGGTTACCGGTGTTGATCTCAAAGCTGGGGCCTGGTGAATGGAGGGCATGTGGGAGCAGAGCAGCTGCACAGTGAGAATTGGGGGAGCACACTGGGATTATTGACTGTTTAAGTAAAACCTTGAGAATTCTTTTCCTGGCGTTTCTCTCCTATTTGCTCACTCTCTTCATCCAGCAGTGTTCTTGTTCTGTTTATAAAACCTCAGCACAGCCTTGTGGGGAAGTGTGGGGACTGGTTTTGTCCCACTAATACCCGGGTGCCAGCCTGCAGTAAACTTGCACTTTGTCTAAAATCAGACTTTTTTTTTTTTGGTCTCCTGGCTTTTTCACAATCCAGAGCATGATGTTAAGATCAAAGCTCTTCCTCTGGTTCTTTTATAGTTTGATGTAGCTGATCCTTTTCAGGCCTGTCCTGGGTTTGGCTTTGCTTTTGGAAAGGATGCTCATTTTGAGTGACCAGAAACTGGTCATTTTGACTACCCTAAACTGACATGTTGGATTCAGGAAAGAAGGAATGTGAGGCTAGGAACCAGTGTTGTGTGATAGAAAAATAGGAATTGGACTTACCAAATTCAAAATGACCCTCCTGGAGGGAAAGAAGGAAAACAAAAAAAGAGTAGGTTATGGTCTAAAAAATAGACCTTAGGGCTTCCCTGGTGGTGCAGAGGTTGAGAGTCCGCCTGTTGATGCAGGGGACACGGGTTCGTGCCCCGGTCCGGGAAGATCCCACATGCCACGGAGCGGCTGGGCCCGTGAGCCATGGCCGCTGAGCCTGTGCGTCTGGAGCCTGTGTTCCGCAACAGGAGAGGCCACAACAGTGAGAGGCCCTTGTACCACAAAAAAAAAAAAAAAAAAACAAGACCTTAAAGTGGCCTTTAAAATGTTTTTTTTTTCTTCTGGTATGTCTCTGTAATGCAAGGGCATGTTCCGGAGCTGATCCTCACAGCAGCAAAGCCAGGTGCCCCGCAAAGGAACTGAATTACCTCCAAGACATACTCTAAAGCTAAGCTTAGCAAGAGGGAAAACCGCCAGTAGCACGTGGGTTTATCCCCTTGGGAAAGAGTTTTCTACTTCTTAAGGAGAGCACATGTTAATAATAAAGCTGTTTGTATTTTTATCACTTTTCTTTGGGAAAATGCTTTACTAGTGACAGCCAGTCTCAAATGGCGGCTGTTCTACCCATCTCAAAACGACCGAGGAATCCCACTACGGGGCATATACCCTGAGAAAACCATAATTCAAAGAGTCATGTACCACAATGTTCATTGCAGCTCTATTTACAATACCAGGACATGGAAGCAACCTAAGTGTCCAACGACGGATGAATGGATAAAGAAGATGTGGCACATATATACAATGGAATATTACTCAGCCATAAAGCGAAACGAAATTGAGTTATTTGTAGTGAGGTGGATGGACCTAGAGTCTGTCAT
>NC_041223.1:43130886-43159005 GCF_002837175.3 Physeter macrocephalus
GTATAGCTGATTCACTTTGTTATAAAGCAGAAACTAACACACCATTTTAAAGCAATTATACTCCAATAAAGATGTTGAAAAAACAAAAACAGCGTCTAAAGATGTCTTAGGAGGTATAGTAAAATGCAGAATTTAAACAGTGAAGAAATTAATTTCCCACATCAGAATCAGACTAAGATAGTAGGGCTAAATTATTCTACCCTTAAAATTCCCACAAATTTTTAAAGTTATGGAGCGTTAACAATTACCAGTATCCCTGACCTCAATTTGATACTGAAAGTATACTAGATAATAGTAATTTTGAAAGCTATTTGGAGTTTTTTTTTGTTTGTTTTGCTTTTGTCTGGCTGTGACTACAGTGAACCTAGGTTTTCCTGTATTGATGTTCCCAAGCCTACCAGTGACTATAGCCCAAAATAATTTTCAGGGTTTTTTTTTCCCAATTGTAAGCAATAATGCACATTCTTTATAGAGTATTTTGAAAGTAACAATAATAAATTAATAAGGAAAAAATCAGACATAATATTATTTCCCAGAGAGAGCTATCATTAACATGTTAATGTATTTAAATATATTTAAGTTTAAAATCCATTTAATTTTAACGTATTTTCTTCTGTTCCTTTTTCTATGATTACCCATGACCTTTAGAATAATTTACTCATCTTGCTTTTTGGTGTAGTTTCTGTTTGGATTTAGTGCCCGGAAGCAAAGTCATATTGCCCCTTATACTGAAAAGGTTGTTAGGAAGGGCTTTCTAAGGGACCTCCTTTTGAGAAGCTACAATCCCTGTTAGAAATTGGTCCTCTGGCATTATTCCAGTTTAAAACGAATATCACAAGATGAGCTCTGCCTTCTGGGCAGGTCAGTAAGTTTCAACTCTGTATCAGTCTAATGGAGAGTGGCTGCCCAGAACACATGCTGAAACGTGGCTGGGCTAGGCAGAGAAGAGGTCACAGCTGCCTGGAGGAGGTCTGCCATGCAGGTGGCTGCTGGAGGGGCGGGGGCCACAGCGCAGAGGAATCACAGTCTGTTTACTCCTGAGGAAGGTGATTTTTCAGATGCACGAAAATTCAGTACCTCAGTTAAGTCAAGAGATGTGAGGAGCTTGTAAACTATAGTCTTTCACTTTGGTTCAGATCTGCAGACTAGATACCAAACAACTCGAGCCACTTCTCTTGGTCCGTAATCAGCGACTCTGCACATAGCCACCAGTCTGTCTTGTAGGAGAACATTTAACACGGGAGAGAAGACTGAGCATTCTAAAATGAATGAAATGGACTTTCAGAGAGATCTGAAAATATGTGCACAAACCTGCTACTTCACTTTCTTTATTTTACTACCGTTTTAGGTCAAAGTAGAATGATTATCAGAACACTTGAATTCTATCCTGATGAAAGTATAATTTCCTCCTTCTGCTCTAAGGGACTGCATGTGGTGTTAACCCGGAATTATATTGGACTTAAACCCTTAGATGGCATCTCAGAGAATAAAGAAATGAAACGATTAAAGCAGTACACGTTTTCCTTATCTTCTACAGGTTACAGAATCAGAGTGTGTGTCAACACCAGCCACAGGCAATGGAAGCAGAGACGACTTCAGGGTCCCTGAGAGATGATCCAGGGGAAGAATCAAAGCTCAGACCATCAGCTCAGCAGGAAGTGAACTGTAGCACACATCTGTCCTCTACTGGAGGCAGGCCCGGGGGAAGCCCACCTCTCAATCCCCCGTCCCATCTGGGGCCCGATAGACTGACAAGTAGAAGGCATTCAGCTGAGCACAAAAATAGCCAAGATGACAGTTTGGACTGGTTTGACTCCATAGCAACTCATCCGATGGAACCTAAAAACACTGTTCCTGTGTCTTCTAGTCCCCAAACAAGTGGGGGGGAAATGGCTTTGAAAATCTCCAACAACAAATCTCAGGGTAAGGAAAAAAGGGAGCCAGGCCAAAGGAGCAAATTGGAAACTGGACCGCTTCCAACACCAGAAGAGACAGAAGCTCCATTGAGGCCAGACAGCCTTGAGGGTGAAAAGGCAAAAAAGGCAGCAAAGGTTTCTGAAGCAGCAGTATCTGCTGATGAGCCAGACTCAGTACTGACTCATCACGTTCCCAGGAAACTGCACAAGCTGCTCAAGGAGAGGGCCCAGGATTTGTGCAGGAATCCCGCCAGGCCGCCCTCGCAGCCCACAGGCTCTCCTCATCCTCGGCCCACTCCTGTACAGAGCCCAGAGAGAGTGCTTGGAACTCCCAAAAGAAAGAGACAGAAATCCCTTGCTCGGGTGCAAGAGCCCCACCTTGAAAGTGTTGAGAGTCCGGGTCCCCCTGTGGCCAAACTGGCAAAATTTACTTTCAAACAGAAGTCAAAACTGATCCACTCTCCTGAAGATTGCAGCCATGTGTCTCCTGGCACAAGTAAAACCGCAGTTCAGAGTCCTGAAATTCCCCAACGTAGAGCAAGAGGAAAAGCAGCTCTGCCTGGGAAGGGTCCAGAAAAGCTGGCCTCTACCTCAGAAATCAGAAGCCCAGCTCAGCTGCAAGATAAGACAAAGGAGGTGTCACGGCAGCCACCGGACAAAGACGGACCAAGAGAGAAGAGGGAATGTGCCCCTGCAAAGGGAGCTGTCCAGCCTGAATTAGAGCTTGGGAGCAACACTGGGCGTTTCCATCTTGCTTCTGAAAGAGACAGAAAGGAAGAGGTTTCGTGCCATAGTAAAAGTGGCAAGGTTCATGCTTGCACATTAGCAAGATTGGCAAACTTCTCCTTTACTTCCCCCTCTGAATCCAAATCAGAATCCCCTCCTCCTCCTGAAAGTAAGAACCCGGGTGAGGGAGGCCCCAGCCCTCTTCTTGTGACCGCAGCTACAGTGCTTGGCAGGAAAAGGAAAACTTTTCAGCTGGGGGGATCCACCGAGAGACTAAGTCTTTCCAGAACATCTCTCTTCACTTTACCGGAACTAGACGATGAACCATTAGATTTTGATTGGGATGAAGAAATGAGAAAAAAGCCATAATCATGAAAAGCTTTCTGGTCAAGTCAAGTTTCACCCTCATCCACTCAAGCCAGCACCTTCAGGATATCAACATGGTATCTATGGATATATAGAAGTATTGACCATATTGGGCGCCATTCTGAACACCAGCCCCCCCATCAGGTTTTATAAATTCAGGTTTATCTTCATGATTTGAAAAACTGTATAATCAATGAAGGTCAGTGTGATACCAGTGCTTGAATCTAATTAATTAACAATTGTGCTTGATTTTGCAAACAGAGTACTTATATTCCCAAAGATGTTTCTGTTTGTTTTGTTTGGGTTTGGTTTGTTCTTTTTTAGGGGGTAGGTTTTTCCTGCGATCCCTTCATTCACTCAGGAGCAAATGCCAGGAAACACTCACAATGCTGACAAGTCAGATGAACTCTTTCTCTTTGTTTTTTTCCTTTGTTGTTTTTTTTTTCCACCCAAGATGTGCTGAGTGTGGTAAATATTTATTATGATTTGCCAAAATCATGTGATATTTTTTCTCATTTTTTGTATTTATTCTCATGTGTCAGATGAAATATGACTGAAGCTTTTGTTTCTTTGAGAGGTCTTCTCACAGTTCCATGATAGTCATAGAGATCTGGCCACTGGTCAGATAGTAGCTTTCTTGGGGTATTGACCTTCTGAGTTTTCCTTTCTTTCTTGAGCCAACAGTTTGTGCTTCAGATTCTTTTTTATGTCTTGGGGACTTACCTTCAATACAATTTAAATCCTACAGTTGGAAGAAGAGAGTGTGCAGTAGTCTCAGTCATATATCATGGCATCCGTCCAAGTGGTTAACATGGAAACATGATTCCTACTAAGTTATGATTCATTTGTCTTTAAAACCAAGCAATAACTGTGTTTGGTAGGAAAAGACCACTCAAGCTTTGTTTTTCTTAAATGCTTTTAGAGTAACTGCTTCTTTTAGATTCTAGCAAGGGTTGTTAGGATTTCATAATTATAGACGTTCTCTTCTGAAGTTTGAATTTGGAAAATGATAATAGATTCTTTCATTGTCTGAGGGACTTTAGACATGAGGAATACTGAAAACTATATGTACTTTGTCTAATGATCACTTCATTAAATTCATACAGAAAAAAATTAGGAATCTCAATTTTTCTTGAGCGTTTAAACATTAATTCCAAAATTGACTAATTAAATTTTCTGAAAAATTTTAAACTATGAGTACAAATTTAGTATGGATGAGTCTTGAAATCCTCAGACACCTTAAGCAGCTGATGAACAACATACATGTAATGTTATTATTGCACATTCACATAAACCTATCCTAAAACATCAAGGCTATGGTTTAGGTAATTTCTTCATTATTTCTGTACTTTACTAACTTCCCAGTGTAGTATGATTCTTAGTGTGATATATTCCTAATCTTTAAATATTAGTACTTCCCTGAGTTTTAGCATTCTTACGAGAACTAAATGAAAAGCAAAGCATCTGGGTTGTTGACTGGTGATTCTTGGCCTGGACATGGTCTGATTGTGAAGACTAGGGTAATTCAAACTTGAGCCACAATGTTGAGCTGACTTTTTTTATTGTAAACTTTTAAGTTCCTTTCTTATAAATTTTTGTCTTTGAAACTTGGTATCTTTTGCACTAACGATGTATTAAGCTGGGCATGGCTGATAATTCCTAACCTATTGATTTGCCATTAGGGTATTTTGATCTGTTCTGTTTTTATCATTTAATATGGTTGTAGTCTAGAGCTTTCATTTTTCATTTCAATCTTGATTGTAGAGCAGTTAGTTTCATGTAGTTAACTTGTCTCTTCAGGACACTGAGTAATTCATATTTTAAAATACAGTGTTGAATTGTCCATCTTCCTTAGTTACTGTATATGACCGTCTATGCCATCTTCTACCTGGTGTTATCTCACCATATGTCCTATTATTTGTGTTAATAAATCTACCCTACTTTTTTTAGTACCTTCTTCTGCCAGGATCATTTGGTCAAGTTACAAGTTCCATGTGTTTATTCTTCAGTGCTTACCCAGAGAGCAATAACTATATATGTAAATATTATAAACAGACATAATTATTAGAAGAAATAAACTACTCAATATGAATGCTCCCCTACTTATTAAAAAAAAAAAACTACTGTCACAGCTTACTTTCGTGTTATGACCACCTCTGTACTTGTTTTTGATGTGCAAATTCTTACAACTCAGTCAATGGGAAGTCCCTTTATGTTCACACCAATGTCCTTTTAAGACTCTGACTTTCACAAAAGCACCCATGCTATCTGAAAACAACAGCATGTTCCAGACTCATTTTATTTTTTTTCCCAACTCAAGTCATAGAATCCACTACCCCTAAGGCACTTTATTCCTTTAGTGACAAACGGAATTAAAGGCCGAACTCAGAGCTTTGGGGATGCACGGGGAAGTCAGTACTACCACTACTGTGGGGTCCCTTAGTTTCAGAGCTGAACATGTTTAATGTCCTGAGGTCACATTTTATCCTGCTGTGTCCTACTTTATTTTATACTGTGTGATTTCACAACCACTAAGACTTTCTCTTATATGGTGTTTAATGTGTGTACCAAGGAAAAACACAGATGTCTCAGGGGAAATATGTACAGTCTCAAAAATCATATTTGTAGTCAATAAAGGAAAGTATAAAAATCACCTTTAATTCTGAATCAACATGTCAGGATATAGTTTTTTCAGGCCAGTGGACTCCTTGAAATCATTTTAATAATGTAAAATTATTTAAACACAATAAAAGCTGTACCTAATTTTCTTTGTGAGAGGACCAAACCAGGATCTTAATTCTATCATAGCTACATAAAAGAGTTGAGTTTTCTGACATTGTTAAAGATATACTTTTCAGTGTATATGTGGTATTCGAAAATTTATAATAGGGATTTTATTATTTTAATTTTTAGTGTTTCTTAGAAATACAGACAAAACAAGCATGTTATTCTGATATCTTTACCTCTTTGGCTTAACTCAGCCAAACTTTAAACTTTTTTTTGAAGGTATACCAAAACTATAATAATAGAGATCTATTCTTGATTGACAGGTTTTAATTCTTGCAAACCTACATGTTCTTTATGTGTGTACTGTATTTGATTTCTATGCCTTCCCCTAGTGCTAAAGCTGCCTAGCTGGTAGAATTACTGGAAGAACAGTTCTAGAGAAAATCTTAGGTCAGCCACAAGGAAGATCCCTAGAGCTCACTTTCAGCCAATCCACAACACTTGGGTGTGCAGAACCTACCTACCCTGATGAATGTCTAAGTCTAGGGACTACCTGGGACCAGGTTAACCTTTCAGATGTAGCTTATGAGACACCCTAGTTCCAAATCTGACAAACTCAAAATGTGGAAGGCGAGGCCAGTGTGTATTCCTCAGTGTTCAGAATAACATTTTCCATGTCTGCTTTCCATATTGTTAACATTCAGGAAAGGTAAAAGAAGGCTCCTGGCTTACATTAGTACTCTCTCCAGTAGAGGTTTTGCTGTCTATGTCCCATCTTGCAAGTGGCAAAGCAGCCCTCCACCCCAGGTATACGGGGGAGCATTACCCACACTCATTCTCTTCACTGCCACTCAGAGGACACACACAGGAAGCTGTGGTAACTCTTCTGTTGTTCTTATATCAGTTCCACCATCTTCCCTCTTAAAGGCTTAAAAATGCATCTGAAGGTAATATTTGTAAACGTGAACTTGACAGAAATGTTAACTTAAACTCAAGTAAACTGTTCATGTGTCTACGTAAATACTCTGATGCAAGATATAGAGCAACAAGGGAAATAGGATATGCACGCTGGGCCTGATCTCACTAAGGAGTAGGGTGTAAGTTATTTATCTTGTGAGTTAAATGGTTTTTAGGCCACTCTTCTTTATGTTTCGTTGGAACCTTAAGCCTTGGCTGAATCAAACCACCAGAAAGCAAGTAATTGCATCAGGCACACTTCTATGTGGGGACAAAATTGGTTTAATTTAGGGCTTCCATAATAAACCAGTGTTGAAAGACTGCTTAATATTTCAGATCTAACTTTTTCGGTGCCTACTGATACATCAGGGAGACTGGTAGCATAGCAAAATTGGGAATCGGGCGAATTGGGTTCCAGGACTGAGTGATCACTGAGCAGCAGTTATCTTACTTGATTTGGTGTGGCTGACTCCTGTCCCCTCCCTGGAATCCTTTGTCACTTGGCCTCCAGGACATCACATGCCTGTGGTTTTCCTTACTAACCTTTTCTGGTCTCCTCAGCTTTTCTTCTCCTTACCTAGTTTCCCCTTCTCTCCCAGACCTTTAATGTTCAAGTGACCCCAGGCTCTTCTCTATCTGCACCCCACTTCCTGATATGCTCATTGAGTCTTAGGGCTCCCCAAACCTATTGGTCAGCTGATGATTCCTTTCCTGAACTCCAGACTCCTCTATCCAACTCCTAGTCAATATACCTCCACCTCAACATATTTCAAATAATACTCCTGATCTTGTCCCCATCAAACATGTTCATTTCCCAGATTTATCCATCTTGGGAAATTAGAGACTCCATCCTTCCAATTGCTTAGGCCAAAAACTTGAGTCATCCTTGACCATTTACTTTCTCTTGTACCTCACACCCCATCTGTTAGCAAATCCTATGGAATCTCTATTTAAATATATCCAGGGACTTCCCTGGTGGCGCAGTGGTTAAGAATCTGCCTGCCAATGCAGGGGACACGGGTTCGAGCCCTGGTCCAGGAACATCGGGACTCATCTCGGGGCTCCAGCCATTTCCACAGCTCTGAGTGAGGGTCTCCCTGCTGTTCTGACCCTGCTCCTCAGTGAGGCATTTACTCCCACCTTGCTTCTGACTGTTAAGCATTGTCATCTGGCCTCTAGGGTTCTGGGATCTTCTCTCTCCACGTGGATCAGTCATCGGATGTAGGCTGCCCCTGGGGAGAGGGCCTGTCCTTGGGCTAGGGCTCTGGGCTGAGGGTAATCTCCGGGGGCTGGGACTCAGCTGTGAGCTGTCAGCCGTCAACACTCTGGACAGCTGGGGAAAATGGGTGCATCGGACTCAAAGGGGAGATGTGTGTGGTGCATTTCAGACCTTACCATGAGTCTACCAGCACCTATCTCACAGCTGGGACTAGGATGAGGGGAGTGAGATTTGCCTCAGGTACAAAATTTAAGGGGACACCAAAAAATTAAATAATCAAGATAAATATTTTGATGCAATACTTTTGAAAGTCAAAGTGCAAAAAAAGAAGAAAAAATCCACGAGGAGCAAAATATCAAATTTTTAAATGATGGCAGGATCAATGTTACTGATCTCTCTTTTTGCCTCAGCATGGCACCGTCTGTCTACCCTCACTAGAATGTAAGCTCCTTGAGGGCAGGGGTTTCTGTTTGTTTTACTCATTGATGGATCAATTCTTAGAAGAGTTCCTGGCACATAGTTGATGCTCGATAAATATTTGTTGAATGAGACATTTAAGACATGTGAGGGAAGAATGACCATTTGTCTACACTTCCCCATTTCTCTCTCTTCTTTTCCCAGTGTTTCTCAGTTAGTGTTGACTAGACACAAGAGGCTGCTTCTCCTTGGAGCCAGGAGACTTGTAAGGAGCTTTGTGCCATGTAGGGAAAGCACCTGACAAAAATAGGACATATCTTATTATTAACGTCAGTTTTGAGATGTGTGTGTTTGAAAGCCTTTTCTTCATTGATTTCATCATCGGATTTAAGGGATAGATGTAGTGCATGTCATTGTGCTAACTAACCACAGCTAATTTGTTGTCAGGCTTGTATAATTATGAGAAACAGTTTTCAGAACTGCTCCTAAAAAGTTGCCCTGCCACCAAGAATAGGGGAATTTAGGATTCCAGGACCAAAAGCAGAACAGCAAACCTTGATGCCAAATGGAGAGTGTAAAGGTCAGCAGGCTGCTCTCCTTCCCTGCTTTTTATCTCCTTGAGACTATGATTATCCGAGCAGAGCACTAAGGTTGGTGTTAGCACATGGAGGGAATGCCGTCCAGGTGTGGCTGAGATGAGAGCGTTTTTGCACGTGACGCTGGAAGAGGATGTGATCAGAGCTGCCGGGCACTGACTCTAGTGAGTCCCCTCCTTACTGGAGGGCCTGTTGTCACCACACCCTGCCCTCTTAGCACCCACGACCAATTCTAAGTTCTTTTTTAGTCAGTGGAGGGAACTTGGGAGTCTCTGGGTCAGATGAGAATCTCAGGGGGTTAAAGGCAACTCCCACTGACTATAGAAAAGTGAGATTGTTTGTGTCCTGCTAAGGCTGGAGTACAGAAGAAATCCCAGGCACCAGATCTCCAATGTCATTTCAAAACAAGCCAAAACAAACAAACCAAAACAAGCCTGCCAAATAAAAATTTAGACCTGAGAAGTTTCAGAAGCAGAAGAACTGAGTCTGGTTGTTCACCCCTCTCTGGAGCAAGAGCCATATATGCAGACGCTGGGGTGGTGATGGGGTCCTGCCTCATGACATGAATGGACTGCTCTCCTCCCAGGCACAGAGGGATCTGAGAGTGAACGATTGTGGCGATATGGGAAGATGAAGGAACTGACTGGTATTGAGCACCTGCTATGTGCTAGGCATCCTATTAGACACTTCATGTATGTGTGTGAGTCTATATGTATGAGATATAGATAGATGGATAGATGATAGATAGATATTTAGTTCTTGCAGCAATTCTGTAAGAAAGGTATCATTAACCCCGTTTACAGATGGAAACATGATCAGAGGGACTGTGTTAATTTTTCAAGGTCACACAGCTAACAAATGGCTTCTGGAGGAGGCACTGTTTTATTTCAAAACCAGTGCCCCGTCAACTGTATCATGACAGCTCCCAAAAGAAATGTGACTGTGTCAGGGCAAGGCCAAAGTCATAAGGTTCTTGGCTTATCTCCCATTTAGTCATCATGTGCTTTCAGAAAGAAACGTGTGGGCAGCCTTCTCCTATGGGCACTAAGCCAGGGCAACAGTGCTGGGCTGAGCGCATGTCCCCTTCCTCTACAAGAGACCTGGGCAGCTGCTCCATATCCGAAGCAGGGGACTCCTCCACGCCTCAGGCCTGGTTCAGTACCTAAGAAGATGCAGTAACACTCCAGGGCAGTTGTACTTCTCCACGCCAAGAGGGCCATCACCTGTGCTGGGCTCTGGGCACCGTCCACGTAGGACACACTGAGAAGGCTGCCGTGGAGGACGGCGAGGTGCGGCCCAGCCAAAGAGGCCTTTTTATCTTCCATCAAATGTGTGCAAATACTTTTTTCCTGGAGGACTTTTCCTCATTAAAAAGCTTTCAGTCGTGGGACCCTAGATAACCATCCGGAAGGGGTTTTTGTCTGTCCGTTTCCTGTGCTTACTTGCCTTGAACAAACGTGGCTCTGACGAGCGAAGTCCCCCGGAAAGGGAACGTAGACCAGCCCGTTCTCTCTGCTGCTCACACCGCTAGGGGGCGTGAAGGCTCTCTGGCAGGGGAACTGAAAAGGCTGGAATGCCTAAACTCGCCAGCAGAAGCTGAAGACCTGCCTGCATTCACCTTTCATGATGAAAACACTTCTTCCACAATCAGCCTCCTCGGGCACTTCCAGCAGCAGACACACAGGCCAGCTGAGGGGTGGACCAGAGCGGGTGAGAGCACCTCAGCGGGCGCCCCATTCGATCATTGTGGGACAGGCTCCGTCTTCTGAAGACTTTGATAATGTGTACCTGAAGAGCCGGCGGCAGCGGGGCTTTGAAACCCTCTGAGCCATGAGGTCAGAGTCCGTTTCATAGAAGCTATACTCTGAAAGAATATACATTCAATCACGCGATTCCTTTGGGAGATGGGGACAGAGAGTCAGACTCCAATCCACAAGGTCCTCAGATAGATTTTTGTTAATCAGAAGCTTTAAAACAATGCCCAGAATCTCCCACAAGCAACAGCCTGCATTATTTTTTTGTCATTGAGGTATAATTGGCATATAACATAGGGTAAGTTTAAGGTGTACAACAGTTGTTTTGATACATTTATATAGTGTGTGATTACTGCTGTGGAGCTAGCCAGTACCTCCATCATATCACATAATTATCATTTCTTTTTTGTGGTGAGAACAATTAAGATCTAAGCTCTTAGCAACTTTCAAGTATCTAATACAGTATTATTAACTGTAATCACCGTGCTGTGCATTAGATTTCCAGAACTTATTCACCTTCTAACTGTGAGTTTGTAGCCTTTGACCAACATCTCCCCATTTCCTTCACTCCCCAGCCCCTGGTAACTACCTTTCTACTCTTTGTTTTTATGAGTTCAGCTTTTTTAGATTCCACATATAAGTGATATCATTACAATATTTGTCTTTCTTGGTCTGACTTATTTCATTTAGCATAATGCCCTCGAGGTTTATCCATGTTGTTGCAAAGGGCAGGATGTCCTTTCTCATGAATGAATAATATTCCATTGTTTATGTGTACATCTTCTTTATTCCTCTATTGATAAACTCTTAAGTGGTTTCCATATCTTAGCTGCTGTGAATAATGCTGCATGGAACATGGTGGTGCAGATCCTGTTTTCATTTCCTTTGGATATATACCCAGTAATGGAATTGCTGGATCACATGGTAATTCTATTTTTAATTTTTTGAGGAACCGCCATACTGTTTTCCATAGTGACTGCACCAATTTACATTCCCACCAGCAGTGCACAAGGGTTCCCTTTTCTCCAAATCCTTATTAACACTTGTTATCTCTCTCTCTCTCTTTTTTTTTTTTTGATGATAGCCATTCTAATAGATGTGAAGTGATAGCTCATTGTGATTTTGATTTGCATTTTCCTGATGATTAGTGACATTGAGCATCTTTTCATGTACCTGTTGGCCATCTGTATGTCTTTGGAGAAATGTTTATTCAGCTTCTCCATTTTTAAATCGTTGTGGTTTTTTTTTTCTGTTGAGTTGTATGAATTTTTTATATATTTTGGATATTAACCCCTTACCAGGAATATGATTTGCAAATATTTTTACCCATTTGGTAGGTTGCCCTTTCACTTTGTTGATGGTTTCTTTTGCCATGCAGAAGCTCTTTAGTTTGATGTGGTCCCGCTTGCTTATTTTTGCTTTTGCTTTTGGTGTCAAATCCAAAAAAATTGCAAAGGCCTATGTCAAGAAACTTACCCACTGTTTTTTTTTTCTTTTTTCCTATTAAAAAAAATTTTTTATTGGAGTATAGTTGATTTACAATGTTGTGTTAGTTTCTGCTGTACAGCAAAGTGAATCAGTTATACATATGTCCACTCTTTTTTAGATTATTTTCCCATATAGGTCATTACAGAAACCACTGTTTTCTTGTAGGAGTTTTACAGTAGGTGTGGGTTTGGCCCTCAAGGTGTTGCGGGTACCCACAAGCCAGTTGGGGGATCCTCTGGTGAGGTTTCCCCAGCAGTTCATAAGCAGGCTTCCTGCTGGAGTTTAGAACACAGTCAGCAGGAACCGTGTCCCTTTAATGCCCTCTGATATTCTTATCTGCCTCTTTCCCGACCTCCTCCCTCCCCCTAATCATGGAACTCTTGCTTCAATACTCTGAGTGCAGCTCTGGAGAGATGGTTTCTTTAGCAGCGTCCTACACAGCTGGGACAGCCAGACGTTCACTCACCACTCCCCCAGTCCCCCACCAGAGGGATCCCTGGTCTCTTCCTTCTCTAAGCTGGGCTGCCTTGGAGGGCAGGAACTTGGCAAAGTTCCTCTTACCCACTCCAACACATCCAAACTTGTATTTTTTTATTTTTTATTTTTTTGCGCCAACAGAGTGCTGGAACTTCTCCTCCAGAAACTTGAACTTCTACTAAGGCTCTCTCATCCATGGGTATCTGCCCCAGTCAGCATTTTCCAGGTGCTCTCAGACTGTGGCCCAGAGGGGTTGGAGCTGGTTCACAGGCTCCTGCTGGCTGCACAGCCCATACCAGGGTCTGTCTGCCTGTTACCCAATGCACGTCGGGTGAGATGCCTCTGGGTCCCTTGGCATATGGTGCTGGATCCCATAGCTCCCAGAGGCACTTTTGTTCATGGATAGAGGCCAAATCTTAGATGTTAAAGGGGGACAAAAATAAGGGACATCTTATTCTGCCATGATGCTAACATCACTCCTCCCAATAGCCTGCATTTTGGCAATCCAGATTTTAGCTTCCATGCAGGTGTGACAATAGAAAGAGCATGGCGTTGGGTGCCAGACAGAGCTGCTACTCACTAGCTTTGTGACTGCCAGGGGTACTTGATCTGAACAGCAACAAAACGGCACAGTTTCACCTTTGTAGGACTGTTCAACACCAACAAGTATTTATCAAGGACCTACTTACTGTGTGCCAGGCACCGTGCTAGGCACTGGGGATATGATAAATGGTAAGACAGACATGGTTGGTACCACTCTTGCGCATTACAATCTAGCAAGGACTGTATCACTAGTAGGGATGTGTCTATAGTGTCTGCACAGTGCCTGGCACATCCCAGACACTTAACACACATTAGTGTTTTTTTCTCCCATCCTTCCCCTCCTGTCACCTTCTCCTCAAAAATATGCATTGTAGGGCCAGGTCGAGATTCCCCTTTGGCAAAGTGGGTTTCTGGAGCAAATGGCAGGATAGGCTCCTTTCTCATGGCTGAATAATATTTCATTGTATTTACTTGAGCATATTATGCTAAGTGAGACAAGTCAGACAGAGAAAGACAAATACTGTATTTCACTTAAATGTGGAATCCAAAAAAGGTAACCTTGTAAAAAACAGAGAGTAAAATTGTTACCAGGAGATGGGACTGGGCGGGGACAAGTTTGATGTTGTTTAAGGGTATAAACTTGCAACAAGTAGCGAATAAGCCATAGAGATCTAATGCACAGTATAATGAATATAGACAACAGTGTTGTACTATAATTATGTAGTGTGATGAATATCTCTACAATGGGAATCATATTGCAATATATAAATGTATCAAAGTAACACACTGTATACCTTAAATTAACACAATGTTATATGTCAAGTATATTTAATTTTTTAAAAATATCAAGGAACAATAAAAAAATGAATTATATTCTGTCTTCATGGGGAGAATAAAAACCCAGAAAACATTAGGACCAAGGAAGCTATTCTCTCTGGCTCACTTAACACACTGTATACCTTAAATTTATACAATGTTATACGTCAAATTTATTCAATAAAAAAAGTGGGTTTCTGGAAACACAATTAGAGGAGATTCATTCATACTTTACTTTTTAAGCTGCCTTTACTTAGCACTTACTGTTTGCCAGACTGTGCTAAGCCTGAGGGATCTGTAATAGATATTTGTTATTGTCTGGCCACCATTATCTGAGCCACCCTCCTTATTTGAGGAATTACCTCACCATCTCTGACCAGGCTGAAAACATCAGCTACTCACCTTCATTCTGACCATGGGCACTTTGAGGCTTAGCCAATCAGGTGCATGAACCCTGGTGCACTTGGGAGCCAGAGAGGCCAGGAAGTAGGGGGGGTGGATAATCCACCAAGGGGAAGGCCTGTGGCAGATGCTGCAGCAGCCTGTCATTTCCAGGAGCAGTCGGCAGTGCCAGTGGGAAGGCGGTGCATCCTGGACATCAGGTGGCCTGGTTTGGTGGTGTGATTTTGAGTGTGGTCCTGGCTGCTTTTAGTTTCCTTGTTTCATACCTACTTTCTGATTTTCCTACTGGTTCAGTGAGCTACCCAATTCCTTTTATCAAAATCCTTGCATACTTAAATCAACACAGATGGGTTTTGTTCTTCACAGCTAAGAACCCTGATTGACAAAAGAAGAAAAACAGTTAAGTCTGACCCCTGTCCCTCAAGAGCTTAGCCCACAAGTGATTTCAATACAGCCTGTGTACTGGAGGAAAGACAGGACTCATTTGGAACATCTACTGTGCTGGACAGTGAAATTCAGTAATGAGCACACAGGACTTCTGGCTGCAAGGAGCTCAGTCTATTGGGAGAGATGGATACATCAAAAGATTAATCGTATAGCAGTGTCTTAAGAACAGTGCTGGAGCCGTGTGCAGGGAGTGATGGAAGCCCCAGGGGGAGCACAGCCCAGCTCAGGTGAGGCAGTCTTGCTGATGGACGAAGGCTTAAGAGAGGAGGATGCGATGTTTGAGGCAAGTCTTAAGAGTAAAAGGAAGTCAGACAAAGGCAGAGGAGCCTGGTGGAAAAGAAGGCATTCTCTGTGCAAGAGCAAAGGCCCAGAGGAGAGTCAATGTGGTGTGTGTGGAATTAAGCAGTTTGGTGTTGCTAGAACCACTGTGTTCCTGGTGAAGAGTAAAAAAGTTATCAGGGGCCGAGAGAGGTGCGCTTTGAGTACAAGACTTAGATGCAGAGGTAAGAGTGGGGAACAGCTCCCTGGGGGAATGGGAGATGATGAGGACCAGGGATAAGGAAAAGATGCAGTGGTGCAGAAGGCCCAGGAGAGGCTGGAGGTCATGATATTTTAGTAGAACTTACCCATGTGGTCAGAGATTTTCTCCAGAAATACTTAGCTACCAGTGTATAGCAGTAAAGAAGGACATTGGTCCGGAATTAGGGTTTGGCTGTAAAAATGAAGGCATCTGAATTTGGAGAGCCTGATCTTGGACCAGGTTTGCTCAGGTAGAACAAGCCACACACTTGAAACCTGCTTTTGGTTTGGATGGAGGAGAAGATATAGGACTGGGGTGAAGACGGTGGGAGGGTATAGTCTTGACTGAAATCTGCCACATATGGCCCAAATCCATTTCATGCCCTAACACAAGAGTCATTATATATTTTGAGTATAAAATTACGAATGTAAAAGAAAATTTTAAAATAGTCGTCTCAATTCATGACACCGTGGGGATCAAGATGTTCTTCACATTTTTATAGTACATTTACACAGCATTCATTTCCCTTATGAGGAAAATGTACAAGCCCTCTTTAAGTATTTTAAGGAAAAAGCTTGAAATAATTGTAGCAAACATTTATGGAGGGCTTTCTATGTATAAGCACTTATTTACTCTTCATAAAAACCCCCCTGAGGGAGGCATCATTATTAACCCATTTTACAGATGGAGGAACTAAAGGGAAGAAAACTTAAGTGACTTGCCCAAAGTCACACAGGGGGAAGTGGGAAAGCTGAGATCTGAACCCAGACGGTCTGGCTCTGGAAGCAGTGCCCCTACCATATACTCTACTGCCTCTCCCTGGAAATGTCACCACATCCTCACAGTTAGAGGCTGAATTGTGTCCCCTCAAATTTTATATGTTGAAGTCCTAACCCCTAGTACCTCAGAATGTGACTATATTTGGAGAAATGGCCTTTAAAGAGGTGATTTTGCTAAAATGAGTTCATTAGGATGGGCCCTAATCCAATCTGACCGGTGTCCTCATAAGAAGGGGAAATTTGGTCACAGACAAAGGTAGGTGATGTGAAGACACAGGGAGAAGATGGCCGTCAAAAAGCCGAGGAGAGAGGTCTCAGAAGAAACCAATCCTGGCAACACTTTGATCTCAAACTTCTAGCCTCCAGAACTTTGAGAAAATAAATTTCTGGGGTTTCAGCCACCCAGTCTGTGGCACTTTGTTACAGCAGCCCTAGCAAACTAATACCCTCATAGACCATGAGTTAAGAAGGAGCAGGAAAAGGGGGAGGCAAAAAAGAAATTAATCTTGGAAGTGAATTCCCCTTCTCATTTAAAATAAAAAATATATGCATTTCATTAGATAATAAAAGCTTTAATTGGATCGTGTTTTAAAAGAATTAACTTGGAATTCAGTTCTGTAATGGGAGTAAAATAAAGCATCAACCGTCTCCATTGATATTGAGGTAGTATCACAGACAGGAAAAGGCAGCTTAATTAAGGCCAAAGTGTGCTTGTTAATTGGCTGTCATCCTCTCCAGGGAGGCTACCAAGGGATGCCGTTAACAATTAGAGAGCATGGATTTATTGACGGAAGATGAGGGAAGATGAGGGAAGATGAGGTAAGCTGGGCGTTAAGTGCACTGTGTTTCCTCAGAGGGCGGCAGTCCTTCATTAATAATGAATTTAGTCTTTGCTCATGTCTTCTGAGTTTCCCACTAATACTGGAATTATTGGTGTGAAACTTGAGGCCTTCCAGCAATTATAGGCAATCGAGAGATTCTTAGAAAGTGCAATAGTATATTCCAGGGTAAAGCTAATTTCCAGCATACTTATTTTTTCTCTAATGAATTTCAACCCGCGTGTACTCAGTACTGACTGCCTGCGAGGTGGTGCTGCTGGCTGGCTCTGAAGATCTCACTGGTGTCGGGATTCTGGAAGCTTTGTAGCCTGAGGCCCTTCGGAGGTCTGTTTTCTGAGAAATAAATTAGGGAACGTCCCAGTCACAGGTCTGAATCGTTTTAAGATCAAAAAGCCTTGTTTGTAGATTTGGAAAAATTCAAACTTTGACCAGGTTGTCACATTTTCAGTTCCTGCTCCATGCTTTATAGAGCTATGCGTTTCATGTTTTGAAGTTTAAAATCAGAGAGTATATTAAATGTCTCATTTTTACATGTATTTTCATTTTTACATTGTCTCGTTCCTCTCTGCACCTGAGAGTCTGGGTTCTCCTTTTACCGACTTGCTTCTCACTAGCCTTCAAAGGCATCAGCACTCTGTGTATATCAATATAGGTTTGACATTGATGGGCGTTTCTGGAAAACTCCATCCCGGGTCAGGGAAATAGTCAAGAACATTTTTTTTCTCAAGGGCACTGAACTTTCAAAGATCAACTGAAGTACCTGCATGAAAAAGCTACTTGGTTCAGAGTTGGGGGGAAGAGGAATTTGATAATTCTTAGAAACAATATACACTGGTTGCCATTTAATGTAACTTTGGCTAAATGAATGGGAAAAAAAGAAAAGTGTGGGAAAAAGAGGCAAACACAGAGGAGACAGATGGAAATAGACAAATAGAGACAGTTTAAAAGAAGTGATGCAGGAACAAAAGCAGAGCAAGATGTGCCCAGGCCCAGAGACACAGGCAGAAATACACGTATTAGAAGGAAATACACAGAGTCATATTCGGGTCATACCTAACTTTCATGACATGTCATACCTCATCTTAAGATACTATTACTTTAAAAGCTGTGTCACATTTTTCACACCAAAACGAAAGCAAAAAACCCAAATTTAAAACATAAACAAGAAATAAACCTTGTTCCACCAGCCAAAATAAAATAACACTGAAGGCCAAATCTGACTGGGCTGGGGATTTCTCACTTATACGTTTTGGCCACATGTGAGCATGTACATGTGCACACACACACACACACACACACACACACACACACACACCCCCCTAATGATTTTGGACGATGAGAGAAGCTACTGCTCTGCCATCGTATGGCTTGGCAGCATCATTCAGAGTGAGGAGACGTACAGTGATGGTGATTTACATCAACCAGAACGATGGCCTGTGGTGGGTTTGACTGTGTGTAGAAGTGGCCACAGGCTATTGGTAAACAGACTCAAAGCTGCACTCATTCTTGACTTTTGTTTTAGGAGCTGGCCTTGGGTGTCTCCTCCCAGGCCAGGCCTGTTCCCCGTCTTCCTTCTCATCATTGCTCTCTTTATTTTACCCCCTCACCAGTCAGAAAACCCAGGCTATATGGCCTGAACAGAATGAGAACCGTTGAGAAAGAAGAAACATCCAAGTAGAAAGAAAAGAATTTTCAAATTTCTTGTCCGACGCTGGGCCTTCTTGATTAGCCTCAGTGATTGGGATCAATCCAGTTATTCCCATGTAACAATATTTTTCATTCCCCTGCGTTTAGAAACCATCTCTCTATTCTTCTTGCAGTCTCTGGTCTTTTGCATCTCTGTCTCTCCAGATGGCTTCTTTTTTTTTTTTATAAATTTATTTATTTTATTTCTTTATTTTTGGCTGCGTTGGGTCTTTGTTGCTGCACACGGACTTTCTCTAGTAGCCACGAGCGGGGCTCCTCTTCATTGCGGTGTGCAGACTTCTCACTGTGGTGGCTTCTCTTGTTGCGGAGCATGGGGTCTAGGTGAGCGGGCTTCAGTAGCTGTGGCTTGTGGGCTCTAGAGCACAGGCTCAGTAGTTGTGGTGCACGGGCCGAGTTGTTCTGTGGCATGTGGGATCTTCCAGGACCAGGGCTCGAACCGTGTCCCCTGCATTAGCAGACGGATTCCCAACCACTGCACCACCAGGGAAGCCCCCCAAATGGCTTCTTTTTAAAAAAAAATTTTATTTATTTATTTATTTTTGGCTGTGTTGGGTCTACGTTGCTGTGCATAGGCTTTCTCTAGTTGTGGCGAGCCAGGGCTACTCTTTGTTGCGGTGCATGGGCTTCTCATTGCGGTGGCTTCTCCTGTTGCGGAGCGCAGGCTCTAGGCGAGCGGACTTCAGCAGTTGTGTCACGTGGGCTCAGTAGTTGTGGCTCACGGACTTAGTTGCTCCGCAGCATGTGGGATCTTCCCGGGCTAGGGCTCGAACCCGTGTCTCCTGCATTGGCAGGCGGATTCCCAACCACTGCGCCACCAGGGAAGTCCCCTCAATATATTTTAGAGTGTGTTTGCCCTTGGCACTATCCTGAAGGCAGCAGTGAATAAAAATTCTACTGGGAAAATACAGTAATATTACAACTGGTGGTGAGGGTGAATTTGTAAATACACGTTTGTTTTCAAATTATCTGTGCCCCAAGGCATTCCCAGGGCTGAGAAGTTTGGTGAATTCAAGGAAAACAGAGGAGCCTGGAAATCTGGATGTTCCACCACCTGCTCACAGACCACAGGGAATTTCGCAGCCAGTACATTTGCGGAGGCTGGTGCCAGGGGGACTGAAAATGAAAGCGGTCTGTGGATTTTTCTATCTTTTCATTCAGCTTTTTTTCAAACATTCTTCCCCTTTCAAGAAACACTGAAGTGCCTTTCCTTTGAAGTTAACACTGTAAGGAATCGAAGCCTCATTTCCTGGAGATACAGAGCTGGACGGCAGCCATCCCTCAAACAGGCCCCCACGGAGAAGACGTGGAGACGTGAGCTCCCAACTCAGGCTTCCGGCGGATGCGTATTGAACCCCTCAGACTGGACGCTGAGGTCATGGATTACTTTCTCATTGCTCTCAAGGGTCAGTTCAACTTATACTTCCTGTCATTGTTGTCTTAGACCACGCATAACTCAGTCTTTCTCAGCCCATTTCCACACACACAGATTTCTAAATCAGTTGTGAAAAAATACCATTAATATCTCTACATTCAAGAAGAGATGCTAATGGGAAAAGGGCGGAGGAACTGCTGTGGATTGGCAGTAATAGAGGTCAAATAAAATAGGGCAGCAAATCAGGAAATGGGGTAGTGGCAGTCACTTGAGGAGAGAAAGTTATGCAAACTGGCCAACATAACCACTGCAACATTTTCCGTTTTCCCTGGAAACTTCATTTGCATAACTGGGCCGGCAGGGGCTTGTGGTGGGAGGAGTGTGAGCTTTGCTACCGGATAAATACAGGTAGGAATCCTGCCTCTGTCGCTAGGTTCTGTGATATTGGACAAGTTTCTTAACCCTTCTCAGCCTCAGGTCAGGGATACTTCCTAACTTCCAAAACTGTTGTAAGAAACAGATCATGGATTGCCGAGTGGTTGGTATACCGAGGCATTCACTACATTGTAGAACTCAGGGTGTGCGCCGCAGTGCACTGGCCTGATGCTCACTTTGATGGGGACAAGGAAAGAGTACAGACAGCCAGGAGGCTAGCAGGACCCTGTCGAGAGCAACGTTAAACTCACATTAGCTACTTAATTTGCTTTTGTTGTCCTTATCACATCCTCACCAGCATTTCCCCCAACTTCAAGTCAAATGATGACCCAAAGAGATAAGAAGACAAAATAATGTCAATATCGTGAGGAGTCTGAAATTTTTACCCTCTTTGCAGGCTAACAAGTGAGCCAGTCACGGCTTCATTGATGCTGGCATCGACGTCCCCTGGTCAGAGACAAAAGGGCGTTATTACTCGCGGCACAACAGGGAGCATGAGCTTCACATTCTCATGGCTTCCTCTTGAGCCCCGAGTCCCATGGGGGTGATGCCGAGGTGGGCACAGGCGGGTGCTACGCACACAGTGGATTTATGTCAAAGCTGAGGAACTTGAGCTTAGAAAACCTCCAACCTTTTTTTTTTTTTTTTTTGCGGTACGCGGGCCTCTCACTGTTGTGGCCTCTCCCGTGGCGGAGCACAGGCTCCGGACGCGCAGGCTCAGCGGCCATGGCTCACGGGCCCCGCCGCTCCGCGGCATGTGGGATCTTCCCGGACCGGGGCACGAACCCGTGTCCCCTGCATCGGCAGGCGGACCCCCAACCACTGCGCCACCAGGGAAGCCCAAAACCTCCAATCTTATAGTGGGCTCTTAGCAAACCTGCCGAACCTTTGTTTCAGACACAGACATTACCTTTATTATCCTTGCCAGTGGGCTCTTAGCAAACCTGCCGAACCTTTGTTCCGGACACAGACATTACATTTATTATCCTTGCCAGAAAACAAATCTGCCCTCAGCACCTGAAAGAGACTCTCTCTCTATCCTCCAAGGCTTTTTTTGTGTACAATATCCTTGAAAAGACGGTCTGGGACAAGAGTTGTTACAACGCGTGTAGAAACGACACAGAGAATTACCCTCCATCCCCCAACAAATAAGACACAGCCGGAGGCAGAACTCAAAAGAAGACAGTGTGATTAGATGGGAAGTGTTTAAAAATTTATTAATTTAAGCAATACAATTGATAACTTCCCATGGAACCTTAAGTAACATAGCTCTCAGTTGCCTGAGAATATAGGGAGAGATGATTATTGCTCCCTTGTATGCTAGTTTGGAAGCCGCTGCCTGCACCAGGTCATAGCACCTCAGCTGTGGGGACTCGGCACCTCCTGATCCCATCTTGGCTAAAGGGCCTGTACTGATGTTTTGGTCCATGCAATTTCCAATTAGCTTGGAAATGGGATTTTTGCCTATTGAAAGGAAATGCATTAGGGACTTTTTTTCCCCTAGTTAATGAAAAGGAAAGAAATAAGATAGTCCTTTCTGAGTTTCTTTGGACTTTATGAGATTAAAAATGGTTTTGGAAAAAGAATTCCTTCAGAGGCCACATGTGGAGATTGTGGAATCCTGAGATTTATCCAGATAAATCGTCTTGTCAACGTGCGTTTGTGAGGTCAGACATGGTTCTCGTAATGACTTGAGGACCTGGAACACACCCCACCAAAGAGCTTCCAGCATTTCAGGTCCTACCTCGGAGCACACCCCTGTAGTCCTAAAAACGGAACCATCTTGAGGACCTTACACCCTTATTTGGAGGCACAGCCCTGCCTCCACTTTTAGACCACCCAGGGATCTGGTGTCCTACGTTTTGGTTCAAAAGTATTTTCAATATTTGCCGCAAAATGAAGTAATTGTCATAGTAAGGAATTCAGGGGCTGCCTTGTTTGAGGGTTTGATGACAGAGCAGCCAGGGCAGGTGGGGGGTGACAGATGGGTGATTCAGGCAATGTCCTCCTTGCTTTCACTTCAGAGAGAAGGATGCAGGAGCCCCAGATCTGCGAGGCCAGAGATCTGGTTCTCAGCCCTAACACTTCCTTCTCCCTTGCTTTCCACCTCTAATCAGTCAAAAAGTACTGTTGGGGCTCCTAAATGTTTTTGCAGCTCTGCCCACAGTCTTTTTTTTTACTGAGAAATTCTCTTATTTTATTCCTTTGTGGTCCTATTTGTTTACATATAAAAAAACCCATCTGAAATATTTTGTTTTTGTTGTTTTATCCTGTGAGGTAGAAATCTAATTGATTTTTCTCAGGCTACCAAGAAGAGTTGTCAGTGCTTCCTTCCTATCCCTAACACCTGCCCACCCCACCTAGAGCACACCCAAGACACCCCAGAAATGCACCCAGAGGGGAGACAACCCTTACTTTCATTCTACTCAAGTTCTTTCCAGTTGCCCAGAATTCCGTTTCCTTCAGTCATCTCTAGGTGTCATCTGAGAGGAGCCTCTCCAGGCTGAATTTTCAGCACAGACACAGAGGCGTGGCTGGCCTAGGGAAACTGGGATGCTTGGGGCTCCTGCCCTGCCGCAGGTGCTGAGCCTGAGCTCTGCCCCAGTGCCGGGCCCCCAGCTCTGTCTCCTCCCAGCACCTGGGGCCGGGCGAGTGGCACTCTCAGCAGAGGGGAGCTCCACCCCCGGCGTCCCTATCCCCAACGAAGGAGAATTGCCCTCTGTGATTTTACATGGAATCTGCCAGCAAGAGCCGCCTGAGAGACTAGACAATGGAGGTCTCTGTATCACTGCAGAAAAGGAGAACAAAAATGCTGACACTTCAGTGATTACATCTGGTATCCGCAGTCACCCGGGAGCATCCCAAAGATGACACAATAGATGAGACGTACCTTTTCTTCAGAGCTTAAATTAGCTTTCAAATATCTAAAAGGTTAGAGAATATATCATTTAATTAGAGGGAAACTTAGCTTCCTTCTCCATCTCCATAAAGCACTGGCGTGTGTGTGTGTGTGTGTGTGTGTGTGTGTGTGCACGTGCACGCTCGCGTACCTGTATGTGTGTTTTCCTTTGCATTTTTTTTTATTTTTTTATTCTTTTAAATTGAAGTATAGTTGATTTACGATGTTGTGCCACTCTGCTGTACAGCAAAGTGACTCAGTTATGCACATATAGACATTCTTTTTACTTTGTATTTTTTGCACAGCTTTTGCAATGCTGGGAGCTGCAAATAGCTACAGGCTTTCTGTACTCTACATAAGGTGGCCACACATTATGACAGGGATTTTTTGTTTGTTTGTTTTTTAATTTATTTTTGGCTGTGTTGGGTCTTCGTTGCTGCACACGGGCTTTCTCTAGTTGCAGCGAGCCGGGGCTACTCTTGGTTGCGGTGCGCGGGCTTCTCATTGCAGTGGCTTCTCTTGTTGTGGGGCACGGGCGCTAGGCGCGCAGGCTTCAGTAGTTGTGGCTCGTGGGCTCTAGAGCGCAGGCTCAGTAGTTGTGGCGCACGGGCTTAGTTGCTCCATGGCATGTGGGATCTTTCTGGACCAGGGTTCGAACCCATGTCCGCTGTGCTGGCAGGCGGATTCTTAACCTCTGTGCCACCAGGGAAGTCCCGACAGTTATTTTAAATATTCTGTTTTAGTATCAGGGCTCAGCACAGTGCCTCACATGGACTACTGAATAAATGACTGATTTTATGGCCTTATTCACACTGGGATTTTGCTAGTAAATATGGATACACAGAAAACCCATTTGGTAAATATTCCTTAATTCTCCCTTGGTAAAACAAATTCCAATAACTCCTGCGCCTCTTCACACGCAGTCTAGCAGGGATCTCACTTGTCAGCAGAAGTGAACCATGTGGTTGCCGCCTGAAGGCCCCATGTTATGCATTGTCACTGCTTTGCACATTCACAGCAGATTTGTTTCCTCACCAACCGTGAGAAGCTGTGTCTTAAACAATTGGAGCAAAATTATATTTGTCAAACATCAAGAACAAAGTGCATTTTTGTAAGTCAGTAGTCTTGTTTATAATCAATTTAGTTTCCTGAATATTCGAAATTCAGTCATCTGGCTGTAGGTTTCTGGCTTATTTACATAATAATGCTTAATAAAGCTCAGAAACCACTTTCAGCTATATCTTTGTACTATGAGTCCAGCAGACTGAGGAATTACACTAGTAGTTTTGTCAACCCTCCTCCCGATGCACGTGGACCCCAGGAGTCCTAGTATTGGCAGCTGTGGTTTGCCCGCCTGCACTGCACCACAGCTCAAGTGTGTTACCTTCCAGGTGTTTAGTCCATGACTGAAGAGCTGGCGAGGACCTCAAACTCATTGCATTGTGCTGCAGGTTAGTTTGATTAATGCCAGGTCCAAGCTTGAGGCAGCTTGATTCTGACATGTGTTTTGCACTGGGGGCTAGGACCACAAGAGTTTGAATTGCATGAAGGTTTTTTTGGCTGAAGAAGAAAGGAAGAACTTTAAAAAAAAAAAGTTTTTTTTTTTTGGCTGCACCACATGGCATATGGGATATTAGCTCCTGGACCAGGGACCGAACCTGTGCCCCCTGCGGTGGAAGTGTGGAGCCCTAACCACTGGACCACAAGGGACTTCCAAGAACTTTTCATTTTTTCATATGCATCTGGGAGAAAAATTAAGATGAGAAGGACTTGTAACTCAGACACCAGTTCCTTGGTTAATCTCAAAGACCAGGGGACCAGGACAGAAGATGTTTGGAGCATGTGAAGACCATGCTGTGGGCAGAGACGTGGGCTTTCCCGGGGATAGCTGTGGCAGTCACGGAGGATACGGGTTGCCTTCCTGTGACTTCATGAGCGGCCAGCATCACAATGACGGTTGGAATTCATGGCTACAAGAGAGACAACATCTAGGACTCTCAGAAAAAAATTGTGAACTAGGGAATGGGCTGAGGCCCTTCATGAAGAGATGGGCTAAAAGCCAGTGAAACTGGAGCTGTTAATGTTGTTGGGGAAAAAAAATCCAAGTGTCCTGCCCTGTCTTCTTCTATGGTGTTGTTGTCAGAGAGCAGAGACCAGCCATCAAAAGCACATTCATTCTGGTCTTTACTGGTATCTCTCAAGTGACATTCAAAAGGAAATGCAGTTTACAGTCTCCAGTCTCACTCATTAAATCTCCTTTCCCCTTCTTCCCCAGCTCCCACTCTCTCACTCAGGCCTCCTGCTCCCCGCTTCCCTTTCTCAGCCTTTTCCGAGACAAAACCTCCCTCTCAGTGGTGCTCCCCACACGGATTAATCTGATCTGAAAGACGGGTGTGAATTTTTATCAGGATCGGGATGATGTGGTAGAATGCTAAGCAGGAAACACTAGAATGTTCCTCCAGGGGTAAGGAAGGGAAAGCTGTGAGTACTTATGCATTCATAATTTTTGTCCCCATGTGTTGATGGGATTCTAGTTGTCCCCCCAGGCTAGAGAGGCCTAGAGAAACTTTGGTTATATGAAATTGTGAAATTAAAGTTTGTATTTAGTTCTCCAGCTTTCCTTTTCCACAAATTTTCCTCAGCATTCAATTGCTCATGCATTTAGAAAACATTTAGGGAATGCCACTTCTATGCTAGTAGTTCAGAAAGAAAGAAAGAATCTAGAGAAAGAGACAGAGAAGTAAACAAGTAATTACATTAGTATAATAAACACTATAATAGAGTTTATAAAAGTATAATATAAAAACAATGACTGGTTTTTGCATTTCCCCCTTCCAAAAATTCAGAGGCTTAAATAAAAAGTGTATTTCTCTCTTATGTAACAGTGCAAGAGTAAGTGGTCAATGGATGCTATGAGGTTCTGGAGTTTCATTGTAGCAGGGACCAAGGCTGTTTCTCTCTTGTGGCCTATTCATCCAGGTCTTGCCCTGGTCCATGTGGGATATGGTTCACCACCGTATCTGCTGGATCTGCATCCTGGCTAGCAGGAAGCGGGAAACGAGAAAGTACTTCCTTTAAGGAGGTGACCTGGAACTTTGATTCTGCTCACATCCTATGGGCGACAGTTTACTCATTTAATCACATCTAGCTGCAAGGGAGGCTGTGCAATGCTGGATAGACATGTGCCAGCAAAACATGGGTTTTGTGTTTAGGGGAGAATGGATTTGCGGGAACAACTCATGATCTCTGCTACAATTGATAGCTAATTCACTATTTCCTAAGACTGTGTGAGCCAAGCAAAATACTTTGTTCTCAGCAGCAATGGCTTTTAACCCTGTAGTTTCCCTACATTCCTCAACATGGCCACAGATATGGCCAAAATCTGGAAAGGCCACAAGACACTCAGAGGGAAACTAATAGACAGATTCTTCTGGTATAGGCAGTATGAGGTATTTGCCAAACTGTTCAAGTCTCTAAGCTAAGGAATCTGGGTGGCAGATACCATTTGGCTCCCTTCCCAGCACACATGTTCCACCTGCTCATGATGAAAAAGGAGATGCTCCCTGGAGGCTTGAGAGTTTATCAGCACGGGGCATTCTGTGTACATCTACTCCTATCCATGTGGGTGCACATCATCTTCAGTGGATCCTCACAGCCCCTCCCAAATTGCATCTTACACTTCATAGGCAACCTCAAGAATGTTCTGACAACCGGGTGGAAGACATGCCAAAACTCCTACCAGAACCAAGACATAGAGCAGTAGTAAGGGTGTGGGCCAGAAGGGCGTTCAGAACAGCTCACCTCCCCATTCAGAAGGCTGCACACCAGGTGGCTTGGATGCTGCCATTTCGATATGGATACTTAGATTTGGTCATCTTGACCAGAATAACACCAAGCTACTAATTTTTCTTTTTATTCTCCAGAATGAAAAACTGCTATATTATCTTCATCTAATGACAAAAATAACAAATACCCATTTTAAAAGAATCAGACAATGCCAAAATTATGACATTACAAACCATCCAGCACAAAATACTTGAATATTTTTTCCAGAATTTGTTCACTGGATAGGTATAAAAATCACTGGTTTGGGTTTTCTGGGGAGCAGATTCTGAGATGGAGTTTATTGTGCAGGACGTTTCTTAAGAACTGTCCTTGGGGTCAACACCTGTGGAAAGAAAGGGATGAAAGCAGAAACAGGTAGAGAGAGAACTTGAGCTGTGTTGCAACCTTGGCTGACCTGACAGGAAGCTCTGGGGTGAAAATAGCCCAGCAGAATTGCTCTCTGTTGAGCTAAAATGACCGGCCTTATACCCTTACCTCCATCAGGAAGTACCCACCCTCCCTGCTCGGGAGGGCAGGACATTGGGAGAGGTAGCCCTGCAGCTGGGTCAGTTCCTGACCACGCTGACAGCAACAAGTCCTCTTTTGAAGGGGCATCTGGGCTGTGCAGTTTCACATCCATCACACAGGCACACACACTATTATTTTATTTATTTTATTTTTATTTATTTATTTATTTATTTTTAAATTTTTTGTGTGTGTGTGATACGCGGGCCTCTCACTGTTGTGGCCTCTCCCGTTGCGGAGCACAGGCTCCGGACGCGCAGGCTCAGCGGACATGGCTCACGGGCCTAGCTGCTCCGCGGCACGTGGGATCTTCCCGGAGCAGGGCACGAACCCGTGTCCCCTGCATCAGCAGGCGGACTCTCAACCA